>NW_007727983.1:258031-299590 GCF_000696425.1 Galeopterus variegatus
AATCAATTCACACACATACATACACACACACACACAAACACACACTCTCACACACACAAAAAAAACCAAACCAACAACAACAACAACAACAACAAGAAAAAAAAAAAAAAGGGGGGGGGGGGGAGAGGAAGATATAACAACCACAATTTTTTTTTAAGTTATTACAACAAGAAAATGGAGGGGACACACTTGGGTGGGAGGGGGAAGAGGGAGGAGGGAGGGAGGTTTCGGTGATGGGACACAATAATCAACTACATTGTATATTGACAAAATAAAAATAATAAAAAAAAAAAGAGAAGAGCTCAAATGCTCTTATCACAAAAAAATGATAAATATTTGGAAAAAAAAAAAGAAGTAGAAGTTTTGGGCAGATACTCCAGCTTTATTTACACTTTAAAATAATCAAGACAATATATGAATTGCATAATAGCCATGGGGGATATTAAAAATAAATTATGACATACTACATGTTGATATACTAAAAATAATGGTATGTAAGTGTATTGATAGACATTTGTAACTGAAAAAAAGCAGAGACAAAGTGGTTTGTATAAAAGATGCTAAGACAGAGATGGAGAGAAACACAGGGAAACAGATAATAAAATTGGAGAAAAATGCTAATTGTTGTTATCCTTCTGTATGATGGAATTAAGTATGACTTCCCCCCCTCCCCCTTTTTATGATCTTTTGTATTGCATCAGGAATGTATACACTCTTTTAAAAATTCTCTTATAGAAAGGGACAGGAAATCTGCCCTGCCACACAGATCAACTACAATACATTTGATTTATTCTTATCATCAAACACTTGTTGGGAGCTCTTCATATGTAAGATATAAAACTAGATGGCCATAATTGCTCAGTTCTTGGGTGTCAGTTCTTGAATAGCTAATCAAAGAAGAATTAGAGCACAAAAGTAATGATATATTACTTTTACCTCTCTCTTTCTTACAAACAAGGAGATAAATAATACCCCCTTAAATAGTATTTTACAGTAAACTACCAGTTTAACTGTAAACCTGTGACACTAGTGTTAGAACTCTGATTTAGAAACTACTATTATTGTCCACTTGATTTCTGACAATCATAGGATTATACTAACTTATGGAAAATATATGGATATTTGACCCAGTTTGATCATGCTGAAATCATTAAATTACTATCTTTGGTTTTAGCTGCCTGAATGATGAAATCCTTTAAAATGAATAAATCAAGTTTATTCTGAATAATCCACAGGAAAATTGTCAGGTTTTACAACTGTTGAAATCTACAGTCAATCTCAGAAATTTTGTTAGAAGAAACTGGATTATTCTTGAACATCCTGCATTTATATTCCAAATCATACCCTCATTTCAAATTATCTTCTTCAATCACATAAATCCATTCTTTATTGTAGTATGGCTTTGTTTTGCTGAATTGTATAATTTCTTGAATTGTAATGACTTGTCAGACATTTTCTGCAAAGGGCTACATAGTAAATATTTTAGGCTTTGTGGGCCATATAATCTCTATTTGCAATTATTTCCACCTGCTATTGTAGGGTAAAAACAGCCATAGATGATGTGTGAGTAAATGACTGTGGCTGTGTTCAAATGAGTTGGATTTGGTCTGTGGGCTGTAGATTGCTGACCCAATCTAGATACTTAATGCAATTGTCTACCTTGTGACATTAGCTTATATTCACTTTCATACTAATGGTGCAGAAGCCTAAATAAACAGCTGATGGGAGGTCATGAACATTAAAGAGCAGAATCAAGAATTACATAGTTTTATACAGACATGGATGTCCATTAACAATTCTCCTGAATTTGATAGAGATTCGAATGCTGAGTTAGCCATAATTTAAAGGCTTTCTTTCCTCCCATGCCAATTTCAACACACTTACTGTGAAATCTGAGGAAGATTTTTTAGTTTCTATCAGGTGTTGGAGGTCTTATCTCATTTCTAATCTTCACAAAAATGCTGAGATGTATATATATTTGTAGTTATCATCTTATTGATGAATAAATTGAAATTCAATGAAGTTCAGTGACTTATAAAATGAAGCAAAAAGTGATAGAACTACTCTACAAATAAAAGCTGTTCAGTGTAGTACTGAAGGAGAAAATTAATCCTCTGGTGGAATCAGTATTTGGGCTTTCTGACTTTGGTACATGTAATGCACAGTTTTATACAGTTAGAAAAACAATCATAGGTTCGAATACATCACACATTATAGGCATTAATGAAGTATTAAAATACTTTGCTCTTTTGACCAGTTCTACTATTAGATTATAAAAACTAAAACTTGCTTGGTTAATTCATTCAGTAGCTGAATGTCTGCAATAACTTAGTGAACAACTTGCACTGCAACTTTATTCTTAGCTCTGAAATATTCATATATTTCATGAGTGTATAACAATGTTGATGAGCTGAGAATAAAAGCTTTTTTCCACCTTGTCATAGAAAAACTATTTTTTCGTTAAATTTTATAAAATGAATTTAGTAATATCTATATTGTCCCCTGAACTTTTGTTTTGGGGCCGACTGCCATTCTAATTCTTGTACTCAACATTTTGTCCTAAAGAAACTAGCTAGAAAATGCAAACTGCATAAAACCTAAATGTTAGAACAAGTGTGTGTTCATTCTACTTCATTAGCAGTGCAGCAGAACTATAATTCAGTGACATTTTATATTAAACAAGTTTTAGGGAACATCCCCTAAAAAAGCTAACTGCCATTTATAATATTTCTGATTTTAGAAAATGCAGTAAACTCAGCTCTTCTGTTAGCTCTGACTCTTGTTTATTTATTCATTCAACACACAATTATTGAGCCCTTTCTTTTGGCTAGTCACTATGTCTTAATCTATTTTCAAATAATAATAGGATAAGTTTAATAATATGAATTTTTGAAGAATAAGTTGGAAGGCAGAAATAAGACATTAATTTAGAATGGGATATCAGGGACAGTTTTCTAGACAAAATGCTGCCAGAGTTCTCTGAATCAGAGTATGTGAGCTGGGTGAAATGAGAAGTGAGAAATTGGGAAAGGCAATGACGAAGAAAGCAGAGTAGGCAAAAGTCTAGCAAGGGTGTCCACTCAGCCCCTGATGGCAGAACTGGGCCCGGACACAGGGTTGCTAGGAAAAGGTGCTTTTAGGGCCACAGGTGTGTAGGGTAGCAATGGTGGATGATGATTCTGTGGAAGCCCCAAAGGTAGCCCAAAAAGTAGAGCTTCTGGTGGCAAAATGAAAAAGATGTGGAAAGGAGTTTATGCCTTTCGCCAGTGTAGGAAGTTCTAGAAAAACATGGGCTCTATGGTTGAGGCCCTTCCTGTACATGTACATTACAGATACCAGATTTCCACCCCGCTTCCATTGAAGAGTCAAATAATTTTGTTAGGAGAGCAGGGCAACCTGCGAAATGTGGCCTCCTCAATTTTTCTTTATTATAAATATTTGTGATTTACCTATTTCATTTAAAGGCACTCTTTATTACTGATACCATATTCATGCGGAATTTCTGTTCAGTAAACATTAATTTAGGGTGTAACACAAACTTTCTGACATGTATTCTTCTTGTAATTACTAAATTGATGGGTTAGGTGAAGTAGCAAAAGATATTTATGGAACTAATTCAACACCATCCTTAAGTATTGTGTTTTACAATATATGGGATAACTAATTTATTTTGTGACACTCTACTAGTACTGTATACATAAACTAATGTAATTCTTTTAGAAACTATATGAGGCAGAGGAAATTACACCCACCTCATGCATGAGAAAACTGAGACTTACGAAGATTAAGTAAATTCTCTGACTTTGTACAACTAATAAATGATTAAGTAACATTCAAACTCTTTAACCTTTTGTTATCCTTTACTATAATATCTTAGTGCAGATTTCAGAGCAGTAATGAGTCACAAAAGACAAGGGTTACTTCTCTTAAAGCCACAATACAATTTATTTACATTAATATTTGAAGTTAAAGTCCCTACGGACAGTGTTTCAAGAGTCCTTAGACTGTTTCATATATCCTACCACATGAAAGACTGGCTAAATCAGAAATTTATTAAAAAAAAAAAAATCATTCAGTGTATCCACTGGCTATTTTAAAGTAAGCTGAAAATGCTAAGAAATTAGTAAAGAAAAAAAGAGACAAACAGATGCAAATAAAGCAAAACTTAAAAGGGGATGGGTATGGTTATACTTTAGGTAAACTGGTCATTATACAAACTGTTCATGATTAGAGAACTGGTCTCTGATGGGCGCTGGTTTGTGCCTTAGTGTTCAGTGGACCACTGTAAGAAATCACCATGAATCTGATAGTTTGAACAACAGAAATTAATTCTTTCATATTTCTGGAGACCAGAGGTTCAAAGTCAGTATCACTGGGCTAAAATCAAGGTTTCAACAGGGCCTTACTCTTTTCAGAAACTTTAGGGGGAATTTGTTGTTGCTTCTTCTAGTTTCTGGGGCTGATGAAATTTCCTGGCTTGTAGTCACATCACTCCAAGATCTGCCTCTATGGCCTTTTCTTCTGTGTGTTTAAATCATCCCATGACTGTTTCTTAAGAGGATACATTTGATTTTATTTAGGGTCCATCCAGATAATGGAGGATATTTTTTTGTTGTAGTGTTGATGTTCTCTTCTTCTTTGCTCTTCTTTATGTCCTTCCTCTCTGTTCTACCAAACTCTTGCCTTTGTGAGATTCTTAGAGCTCTTTTGAGACCCAGCTTTAATATATGGCTTCCTGTTTTACAAAAGTAAGTGTATTAGTCCGTTTGCGTTGCTATAACTGAAATACCTGACACTGGGTAATTTATAAGGAAAAAAGGTTTATTTGGCTTACAATTCCAGGGATTAGGTTGTGGGCAAATTTGGGGGTCATTATTTAGCCTGCCACAGGGGCATAGTTTAGGATGATATTTATATCTACATTTGGATTCTCTGATATCCAAATATCAAACATTAATCGCTCAATTAGGAAAAAAAGGTAGGTACTGGAAGAATACAAGTGTACTAGTTTATAGATACTAGTTTGTAGACTTGCCAAAAAGAAAAATTGAGCAATATTTGGAAATGGCCTGGGATTCTTGGGTAATTCAGGTACCACCAAGAGTCTCTGCTTCTGATACTGCTTCTATTTCCCTTTGAGTGATAGTTTTATTCCCCAAAACTGTCTTGCTCCGTATTCCTGGGTGTCTTAGTTTGAGTTCCCCCAGAAGCAGACCCTCCAACATAATAGTTTATTTGGAATGCAGATAGATTTTTGTAAAATTTCTCTATGAGACTCTTGTAGGAGACTGACAGAGAAAATGACACTCACCCCCGAAAAAAAAGCCCCCAAAACAAAAAAACAAAAAAGTGGGAAGTAAGGAAGTTTAAAAAATAAAAACGCACATTATCAATTTCCTCGGGAGGTTATTCAGCTGGAGGTCGAGAAGATGGATTGGATCCTGTAGCTTTATGTTATCCGACCTAGAGAGTAAGGAAATCAGGACTACCAGCTCCTGTCAATCCTTAATGAAGGCTGCTGTCACAGAGTGTTTATTTCTCCCCACTTTTAACCTGACGCATGTGTACAGAGAGAGCTCTAATGGCCAAGAAAGCCCGCAGATAGAGACACAAGTGCTACCAAGTGGTCGTTGGGCCAGCCTGCATGGAAATGGTCACTGCTGAGGATAGATGGGGGGAGCGTCAATATTATCTACAATATCTATAGCCATTGCCAGCTTTGAGTGCCACATTATTGTACTTTCACCATCTAAGTGAAAGTGGTTCTTGGTCCAATTCAAATTTTAAAAGTCCTAAGGAAAGAGAATATTAGAGCTGGCATTTATCAATTCTTGAATAAATCCCTAAGAGTTAGTGAAATGGGTTCTTGAGAAAAGGAGACAATTACACCAGGCTACATGGTCTGAGGCAGTAGGAAGCAGTTTACAACTAAAGGTACATAATAGTTTCAGAGGAGAACTGTTTTGCCGTTGCCTGTTTTGTTTACAGATAATCAAAAAGAGGTACGATGTAGTGAATGTGACACGAAATTCGGGTATGTTAGTTTCTGTGCGTAAACCTCACAATCCAGTGTGATCTATCCGGCTGGGAAGATGTGGGAAGCATCTGATTTCATATAAAAGGCCGTAAGAGAAAAGGAAAAGGAAGACTAGGCCCGGTCTGAGCGTTTTGGGAAAATAACTGGGATTAAGGGGATCAATTGAGTTCCAGTGAAAATGCAGTACCATAGTTAGAGTGAATAAGCAACTGTGGCATTCCTGTAAAAGTAAACTGCATGTAAGTGCACGTGCTGCTCCTCAATGGTTGCCATATGCACACCAGGCAGTGCAGTAAGAAAAGAATCGACATTTCCAAGTTCTACTGCTGGTGGTAAGAGAGCTTACTATGTCCTTCTTCCCGGTGGAAATTAGATTAAGTTCCTGGTGAGACCAAGCCCATAATTTGGAGGCCTCAGTTTCTTCAGCTATGAAGAGTCAGGAGAAGCAGGAATTAATAATCCCTACAATAATGACTCTAAGGAGCCATCTTTCTGCTATATTTTTACTAGAGACTTATTTCCAATGAGTTCAAGTTCAAAACTATTGTGTCCTTCACAAACACTCATTTTTAAATAGGCTTCTGTGCATTACGGAATTTAAGTCAGTTGTAGAGACTGCAACAGCCTAAATCTAGTTTTAATTACTTTTGACAAAAGGAAATAATGAGAAGTGAATCAGTTTTCATTTATCCTGTTGTAACAGCACATGTGCAGTCTGTGTAAGGGCAATTTTATAGAGTTTTGCTTTTCTGTAGAAATGTTAAGATCTGCTACATTTTAGATTATTTTCATGCTTCTAGGGTTTTCTATAGAACTTAATGTTCATGCTTTGGTTTCACAGGATTAAATATTAAACAATATCACTAACTAGATATGGTACATTTACTTTCCAAGTAATTGGATTGTGGATGAACCTACTGCTACTGTTCATTAGTCTGTAACTTCATAAGACTTTAACTCTCTTCTCCTTTTACAACACTGCAGTTTGGAAATGTTCCATAGAGCTGAGAGCAGCTGAAAATAGTTGGATATGACCTTACATTGCCTTTGGGATGCTCATATTATGTTTATCAGCAAAGGTGCCATATCATCAGTGTAGATGTGTAATATATAGCATGCCAAATCATTCAAAGTTTCCCACGTAAACATACATGTTTATTAATTTAACACTAGTTTTAAATTCTTTTAAAAATTAGCTTTTCCTCTTAAAGCGATATATACTTATTGTAGATGTGGAAAACTGAAAATAAAAATCACTTTTCCCATACTCAGGTAATTGTTGCTAATATTTTCTTGCTTATATGTGCATTTTTATGTAATTGGTATAATTTTACAAATATAAAAATCTGTTCTGTTTTCCCTTTAACATTATATATGAGAATTTTTCATATCTTTAAAATTCTTCATAAGTATATTTTATAATGACTGCTTATTCCTCATTTTTATGGATGCACCATGATTTAATCAGTCATTGCAGGACATTTGGAATGCTTCCAGTTGTTTGCTGCTATAAATAATGGCATGATAAAATCTCTGTACATAAATCTTTGTCCTCATTTCCGATAATTTCTTTAGGAGAGATTCCCAGAAATGGAATTGCTGGGTCAAAAAGCATAAATACGTTTAAGGTCTTTGATATCTTTCCAAATTTCTTTTAAAATAGGCTTTACAAATTTGTATGCCCACCACAAGTTTATAGCCAGGCCTGTCTCAATACACACTACTAGATTTGTTAAAAAGTGTTTTAATTAATTGCCCAGTACTAGTCTAATATTTGATTAAATTATGATACTATCACTAAATGGAATAATGTGCATTTCATTAAAATTAAAATTATGCATATTATGTTGCAACATTAAACTTATTGATGATATGCTATTAAGTAAAACACATGATATAAAATGAAATATACTCCATCACTGCAAATATGTAACTATTTGTGCATATAGAAATTATTGAACAAAGATGATGACCAATAAAAATAAACCCTAATAATAATAGATTATATTAATAACTGACAGCTTACTGTGTACTTAATAAATAAGAGTATTACATGAAGTGCTTAAAATTTATTTCATTCCATTTTATAATAGCTATGTGAAGTGGATCCTGAGGCTTGAAGATTTTACACAAAGATTTTGTAATCAGGCAAGATGTCAGTATGGTTCTGAAAGTCAAACTCAGGTTGTTGTCTTCAAATCTACAATTAGGATAGAAAGCTTACATTTGAATCCCTTAAACATTTTTAAACGTTGTAAAATGCTGCTGCATATTCCTTACGGTGGAGCAATGTAACATGCTATATTTAGGAGAAGCCACATGAATAAGCTTCTTATAATTTCTTAGAAAATAAATAAGTCACTAAGAACCAGATAAAGAACCTATACATATAGTACACTGAATAGGAAAACAAATGTTTGAAAAAAAATGAAAAAAATAATATTTGATCTCACCACTTATCAGTGAAATGCAAGCAGAACAATAAAATAACACCCATTCAAGTCACTACAAGGAAGAAGAATCACTGAATGGAGCCCATGATTCTATTTATATTTTATTATTTATATTTTATCATTAAAACTCTAATATAAGTATTTATCTTAACATAACAAATCCTCTAGTTTTATTGCCATGAGTAAAGATATGCATTATAATAAAGAACTATGTGAACTCTTCATGTAATTCAGGAATTTCTTTTTCTTTTTCTTTTTGGTTGCTGGTCGGTAAGCGGATCTGAACCGTTGACCTTGGTGTTATAACACCACTCTCTAAGCAACGGAGCTACTTGACCAGCCCTATTTTTCTTAAATATTCAGTAAATTTAACATTTTTCATTGAAATTAAAATGATGAAATCTATTTTTAATTCATTCAAAAATATGTATTTGATTGCTTCTCAGGCCATTCTAGGCATTATTGTAGAAGCTCAAATCATTGGATGGTTTGGGCAGGGGGATGGCAGGACCTGTCATATGCTTCACCTGAATTACTCTGATGGTTCAGTTGAGAGTAGCCTGAAGGAAGGCAAGAGGGGAGGTACAAGAAAAGATGATGGCAGCCTGAACCAAAGCGCTAGAAGTGGGGGTATGGCAGGTGATCAAATTCTGAATCTATTTAGAAAGAGTCCAGGATTATATTAAGGTATGTTTTAATAACTTTTTATTTTGAAATAATTTTAAATTTATAGAAAGCTTGCAAAAATAGTACAAAGAATGCCAATATACTCTTCACACAGATTCACTAAATATTAACTTTTAATCACATTTGCTTTATTATTCTCTTTCTCTATCTTGATATATATGTATGAATTTATATGTGTGAATGTGTGTATAATTATTATTTTATCACTATTTGGTCCTATCTGAGAGAAAGCTACAGATATTTACCCTGAAATATTTCCAATAATGTATTTTCTGAAAAAAAAAAAAAGATATTCTTCTACCATGCCACAACGTATTAAACTTAACACAATGCTATTATCTTACCTACAGACTTTATTATTCAAATTTATCCAAATTTAATAATGTATTTTGAGACAAATAAAAAAATGTCCCTGGCCACTTGCTTGAAGTGGAATCTGCTAAGTTTTACAACTGCAAAGGTATTATTTTTCATTCTGTCATTAGTAAGTATCTTATTACTGAATAATTTAAGCATCCATTGATTAGTTTTGCCTGGATCACTTATTACCATTATAATTTCAAATTTTGATTTTCTAATTTTGTCAATCTTTTTACATTCATTAGAGGGTATTTTATTTTATGAAAAGACTTTTTAGTCTTCCACACTTTTTTATTTATCCACATCACTATAGACTCACAGAATTACATTCTAATAAAATAATTATAAAGCTCTATAATTTTTTTATGCTTATATACTTTCAAATATGTCCAGTGGAAATTCCTTCAAAGTGTGTTCTTTTGGCGGATTCTCCTAATTCTTTGACATTTCTTCACACTTCGACAATGTAAGATGTTAGAGTCTTCATCACATAATTTCCTAGGCCATGACCCTGGAGATACACACACACACACACACACACACACACACACACACACACAGTCACACTGTCAACAAATATTGGAAACCATTGGATTTTATAGTCAAAATAGAGAGGTGAATGCTAACCTTGGGGACTGAAACATGATGCACGTGAATAGACTGTTTCATATGCACAGACACTGAAAGGGCATCCTTCAAAATGTGCAAAAAGAGAAAAATCCAGTCATTCATTTGGATATTTAGGGTCTCATTCTGCCAAATGTCTGGCTTTTTGGAGGCACACTTTGATATTTGTGCCAAACAGAAAGTACTACTTGCTTCATTCGTCTCTGATTCTATGCCAAGGGAGACAGATTTGAGTTTTAGAATCAAGATCAGAAGCTGTGTTTTATGTGTGTATGTGGTTTATTTATTTATTTTTTATTTAAATTCTGGCATAAGACATTCTCTTCTTTGCTCTTCTTTATGTCCTTCCTCTCTGTTCTACCAAACTCTTGCCTTTGTGAGATTCTTAGAGCTCTTTTGAGACCCAGCTTTAATATATGGCTTCCTGTTTTACAAAAGTAAGTGTATTAGTCCGTTTGTGTTGCTGTAACTGAAATACCTGACACTGGGTAATTTATAAGGAAAAAAGGTTTATTTGGCTTACAATTCTGGGGCAGCTGCATCTGGCAAGGGCCTCAGGTGGTTTATGCCCATGGCGGAAAGTGGCAGGCAGCTGGCGGGTACAAGCAGATCACATGGCGAGAGCAAGCAAGAGAGAGAGAGAAGGTGCCAAGTTCCTTTAAACAATCAGCTCTTGCGGGAACTAACAGAGCGAGAACTCACTCACAACCCCTCCTCCCCCAGGGAGAGCATTAATCCATTCGTGAGGGATCCGTCCCCATGACTCAATCAGTTTCCAACACTGCCACACTGGAGATCAGATTTCCACATGAGTTTTGGAGGGGAAAACACATCCAAACTCCATCAGTAAGTTTTGAACAGATGCTACTTTTGTGTTGGGAAGGAAACATACTGGCCTATTATGTTTGTGGGAGAAGTTAAAGATATTTAATATTGCTAATTATATTTAGTAAAAAAAGTATTATCTTTTTTTTATGTTGCTAAATAAAAATTGCTATTTCAGGACCAGTAACCACGAACACAATATCTTACTGTCTATTAACACTAGAAAAAAAGCAAACATAGCTTGACTTGTAAGCATAAGGGTAAATCATTGCAAAGGAGTAGAGACCATATGTTCCAAATTGTGTTGAAGCTTCAGGGTGAAAATTAAAAGACAGAATGAAGAAATTGAAAATGAAAAAGAAAGGAAGGAAAGAAGGAAGGGGGGGGAGGGAGGAGGAAGGGACAAAGAAAAGGCTCATATCTCCTTCCCAAACAATTAGCAATAACAAATGGTGTTCTCATTGTCACCGATAACTTTAGTTTTCTTCCTTTTAATAGAATTTCTCTCTTTCTCTCTCTCCCTTTTATTTCTCACAATAAGTCTATGGATGTAAAAATATGTTAATCTGCATTAGAAATTAATATGGTGTTACTATGTGACAGAAATGGGGATAATGGTAATAAAATGATACCAATGCTGATGACTCAAACGAAAGCTATTCTCACAATCTGCAGTTTGGTAAGTGAAGTAAAAAGCACTGCATGTTTACCTCCCAGTTATCCTTCATATAATTGTTGCCTGTGTTTAACATATACATTTCTGATCTATTTACTACTGCTTTGTGTCAACATTATTTTTTCTCTGCTTGTAAATTTAAGTAGTATTTTTGTTTCAACAAGTCGCTTTATGATTTCATCTGAAGGCTGCAGTCCAAGTAACAATTTTCCAGCATCAATTAGATTCAAACCATTGAAAAACTTGATATATTTCTTGCCTTACACCACTCATATGTTCACAACATTTGAAATAAAGTGTAAATCTCAGTGGGGTTAAACAGGTTGAGATTATAAGGTTCTTAGATAAAAAATTAAAGTCAACATAAATTCAGGCAGAAAAATAATTTGTATTTTTGTAAACACACAACAAAAACATTTCTTTCTTGGCATTGGTAAAAATTGCTTTCCCTCATGTTAGTCTTTTCAAAATTTTAAAGTGATGGCAATTTTTCCGCCCATCAAATCCAAATTTCAATAACAAATTATGCTGTTATTAAATTTCTGGAAGCATACTTAATTTGTGAATTCCCATGGTTTAAGTGTTTTTCAAATTATGTTTCTCTAGAAGGTAAAATATTAGGAAAGAAAATACTTCATACTGGAACCAAAAATGTATGATTGAGCGAGGAACATTTAGGAGCATAGACTAAAAAATAGACTTCAATAAAGCTCATTTTATGTTTGATGAAAAATAAATCAAAGGATAGCCATATTTATTTTAATAAATAAAATTTCAAAATTTATCCACCAAATCAGAGTGCAATAGATTATTTATTACAAATGGTAATACAACTTTCTGTCAACACTTAGGAGAGATTTTTGTATTGTGATGGAACCAGGTTAGACAGAAATTGTGTGCATGTATGTATGTGTGTATATGTACATGTGTATATATGTATGTAATGTTTATAGAGAGACATATTTATATATTTGCATATTAATATTTTCATATTCAATATATATATTTATAACATATTTATAAGCATTTTGTAATATGCATATATTTATATATATACCTTTATCTGTTTACGTATGTGTATATATTCATATTTACATATAAGCATATGAATATATATAATATATATACACAGTAATGCAAATTTATATGAAATATTATAAATGCATATGAAAACTACTAATAAGCCTTCTGTTTCTTAAACATGAAACCGTCTCTGATTTACATCTTCAAAGCACTTCAGCACCCTAACATCACATTCTTTAATGCACAGTGATCACAATGAGTAACTATTGATCCTTCAGTCTAAAAATAAATCATGCTTTAGCACAACCAGAAAATTAAGAAAGAATGTGCAAGACTGGTCAAATGATAAAAGTGATCTATTTTCTCTTCTCTTTTCTGAGTCCATTAATCAGTTTGTCATGACACGGCCTATGATATTTATGTCTGCCTAGAAACAATAAAAATTCACTTTCATTTTTCCAAAACGTTGCTATGCTATCTTGACATTTTTGCCCTGGAGGAAACCCACTTTGCACCGAACATACGCTGCAAACTTCACCCATGTTAATTCTGCATAAATATGCTACCTGCAGTGTTAAAAAATAGAATTATAGCAATATATTTTGAGCAAACATATGATCGTAAAAAGACTTCAAATGGAAATAGGATTTAAAGAAATAAATGAATTTCATTTAATTTATTGATATTAAGAACATAAAATTTCTTTCCTAATATACATACACACACACACACATTTTTAAAATTTTTTTAATTTTTTAAACATTTATTTGTACACATTTATTTCTGGGGTAAAGTGTGTTGTTTCAATGCATGCATATTTTAACTTAGGTACATTTATAGGAAGAAACTGAGTTAACTTGTCTCTTTAGCTTTATAAGTTATCAACTTGAGGGTCTCGCCCAAATTATGCCTTCAACAAATATTTGTTGTATTGAAAAGTTGAAATTATAAAACCTTAAATATAAGACCACTTTAAATGCTATTTAAGGTATGTACTATTTTAGCAACTTATTCAGCTCCATTGTAAAAAGAAGGAAACATAGACATAGAGAGATTAGGAAACCTGAATAAGATAATTAACCAGAAATTATTGAAACAGGAATTCCAGCTTGAGGCCACTGATCTTGAAGCCTGAATTTTAGGTCTTTTGTTTACAATCATCTACAGTGATTGATCATATTTATTAAACAATTAGATACTTTTACAGACATACAGATCCAGTAGGGAGAAAAAGGTTAAATTCAATTTTTTGCTAGAAACTGTGGGACTGAGACCATATAATTATAGCAGCAAAGGATGTAACTCTGGTTTTAGGCTTAAGGTGTCAAAGATACGTACTCAGTCTCTGTCTGTTGCATACTTGAAGGATCAGCTGTGGCATAGCTTCTCAAAACCTTGACTCAGAAGTCACAAAACAAAAAGTTTTATATTTTTCTAAATGACATTGTCAAAATATAAGGACAATAAAATACTTCCTTTGTCCGGATGTACGTAGATTTTTCTATGATTAGATCTGCACAAAACACACAGTTGAGTCAGTTTGGTATTCAGAGGCTAGCATGGCTTATCTCATATGCATCATCATGTATTTAAAATGTTTAAGCTGTATCTCTCTATAGATTCTTGTAAAACAGTCTGGGATTTGTATTAACTAATGGTCATTCCCAGAAATGATGCCCCCAAACTGTAAGTTATAAGAAGTTAAATTGTCTCAGCTTTCAGATTGTTATCTGCTTGATTAACTTTGAGAACCTTAGTAGTTTACTTTTAGAATCTCAGTTTACTCCTCTCTAAAGCAGAAAAAAATATATACCTATTATATTAGTTCGTTTCTGTTGCCTATAACAAAATGCTTAGAACTGGGTACTTTGTACGAGAACAGAATTTATTGCTCACAGTTTTGAAGGCTGGGAATTGCACAGTCCAGGGAACATATCTGGTAAGGTGACTCTACTGCACCCTATGCAGGGAGTCACATGGTGAGAATGGTGGAGCAAAGAGATGGAGACTCTCACATGCTCTCCCTTTAATCCTTCGGAATCATGCCCACGACCACCATTAAACCACCAACTTAATTACCTCTTCAAGGCCCAACCTTTCAATTATCACAATAGGATTTCCCACACTCAATGGTTACAGTGGGAAGTAAGCTTCTCATATATGAACTTTGGGGGACATAATTTAATCAATCCCCAGCACCAACTTCAACAGATTCAATGAGGATTAAATGAAAAAAAGTGTCTAAGGCACCCAGAGCAATTCTTGGTTCACAGCAAATGTTCAGTAGGGCTTAATTGCCTTTCTTTTTCCCTCTTTCACCCTCATACATCATCTTTAAAAATGGAACTAATAACACGCCTTGACTTAATCCATAGTGTGGTTGTGAAGATAAAACAACCTTAAATATGTTCAAATGCTGTGATAGCTGTAATTTCCGATTTATAGTTGCCATGATTAGTTATCATCCTTTCGTTGTTTAGTTGTCTATCACTGTTGAGTTGCTTTTGTATTTTGATTCTCCAGAAAAAAATTTAAAAAAACATAAATCTACTCTGTTGAAGGCACTGTAGAAATATCACCAAGAAAAACAAAAAAGAAACAAAAACAAAAGATCTCCGTTAAGTTAGATATGCACATCTTTCCCAGGGAGAAAGTGCTGAAGAATATTGCTTTAATAATTGCTATCTGCCTTCTGTTTAGATTTGTTCTTGTCCTCCTAGGCAGTTTCAGTACTAAGAAGGAAAAGAGGCCACTTTTAGGGCTAACAGAAGTCTCTATTCTCCCATGTTTAGTCCTATCTGGATTATGTTTTCTACTGCCATTGCCTCAGAGGGCAAACATTTCTACCAGTATCAGAGAAATTAACTTATTTCTTTTATTCAAACTTAGTTTTTTTTAATTGGATATGAATATTCATGGGGTACAAAGCTGACCGTCACCACTCATGCCCAAGATGTGACGGCCAGATCAATACTGGCAGCACGCACATTACCACAAATTGCAATTATACCCCGTGTCCCCCACCCAGTTAATCCCCGACCTCACTCCCCACCCCCTTTCCCCCACTCCACTTTGAATCTCTAGGTACGCTCTCTCCCTCTGCAAGTCCCATGCACCACTGTAGTGGTTTTTTTTCCTTCCTTCTTTCTCTCTTAGCTCCCACTTATGAGTGAGTACAGGTGGTATTCTTCTCTCTGTGCTTTGCTTATTTCACTCAACATAAGTTTCTCCAGGCTCATCCATGTTGTTGCAAATGCCAGAATTTCATTCTTTTTTATGGCAGAGTAGTATCCCAAACTTATTAAGAACACAGTCTTTTAATTCTTTTTCTACATAAATATCTGCTTCATCTACACGCATGTGTTACATTGGTTCAATTTAAAACTTTTACTGCAATGATGACATGCTTCTGTTTGTATTTTTCTTTACTGCAAATGCATTCACAGAAAGGATGAAAGTTTGGTATAAAGTTAGACCATATAGTTAGCTATAATAGAAAAATATCCAGAAAAAAAAAACTGTCTGGGCATCTCTCTCCAAATAAATAATGTTTGCTTTCACTTGTTAGTGACAGAGACAGAAAACTATGCTGGAGAAAGCATACTCATATTATGAAGTTTTCAATAAGTAGGGCAAAAAGAATTATGTTTCACATAGGATTCTATTTCAAAATTGTTAATAAAAATATTGACTACTTACTACATACTTATTTTTATATGCATTATGAATAGATAATGACTACAAATAGGTTTTACCCTAATAATTTATATTAGTGTAAATAATAGACTTAAATTTTACAGGAAGTAGAAGTAAATTCTATCCCATCAATTCAATGAAACTAAATAAAGCATCATAGATAAAAAGAATAGCTTGGTGATTATGTCCTTCTGCATATGATTTTTTCTCAAATTTTTACTTAATCAGCCAGAATGTGCGGCTTATAGAACCAAAGGTGTCTTTCATTTACACAAAATGAGAAAACAGCTACATATTTTCTGTGCAAGGATCATTCTGCCTTAGCTTCAGAGGTAAAAGGAAGGAGGTTTTCTCCTGCAAATTTGGAAGTTACATCATGGAAATGTAAAAGATCTGCCAAGTGTCAAATTTTATATTTTTCAACTATCCAAACTCCCATATTAATATCAGAGCCAATTTATACACCATAGACTGGTTTGTTAAGGCTAGAGAAAGTGGCATTTTCATCAAAAGTTATTCAAACTCATCAAGCATTAAAACTTTAGCCAAGTGGAGTGAGCTTCCCCTTCTACAAGATCCCCAGATAAAGGGCATCTTCAGAAATACTCAAAGATACTTAGAAAATGATTTCAGTCACCCTAAAATATGTTGATAATTTTCCCCTATAAACAGAATATAAATTGGTGGTGATTTTGTCTTTCCCTAATGTTATTTCAAGGGCAGTTCATTTCTGTTACAGCACTTGTTGGTTTTTACTGAGATTGGCCTATGCTTATTACAAAGAAGTGGTATATTGAAAAGGACAGGGCCTTTTTGGTCAGACAGCACTCAATCCCACTTTTACTACTAATTGTGACTTTGGACAAGCTTCTTAGATTTTCTGAATCCCAAATTTCTTACCATTATAGTAATGAAATAAAATCTATTTTGCAACTCTATTTAGAGTTAAAAAGATCAGCATAACACCTGACACTTCGCAGTGCTTTGTAATTACCTTAGTGAATAAAATGAAGAC
The DNA here is from genome assembly GCF_000696425.1 of Galeopterus variegatus. Taxonomy (NCBI): domain Eukaryota; kingdom Metazoa; phylum Chordata; class Mammalia; order Dermoptera; family Cynocephalidae; genus Galeopterus; species Galeopterus variegatus. The sequence continues at coordinate 275,431 of NW_007727983.1, forward strand.
CACTGGTGACGTCCCAGAAATCTATGATGACTGACTACTTCGAAGCATGAGGGATGAACAATGAGATGGCTATATATTTCTCAAATTTAAAAAAGGTTTCCAGATCCCCCAAATATTCATTGATGTTTCAGATTATTATAATAAAATTTGGAATAAAAAATTTGCATAAAGAGGAGCGTTTGTTTAGCCATTGGAATCATGCTGACTTTACTAAATCATATTGACTTTATTCTCTATTCATAATTTTCTGAAATAAACTTATTTCTTGTCCCACATTTTTCCCTTCAGAGCACTCTTATATCAAACAAGTAAAAGACAATTTATTCAAAATCATTCTAGCATGCCACAGTTCTATTTAACGTCGTAGTGAACGAAATGACACCACACAGATCCCAGCACTGTTTTTGGGCAGGGTTTTTAGTCCAGAGTTCAAATGAAACTTCAGCATTTTCCTTAATGTTCAGAGTAATTTGGCAAACATAATTTGAAGAAAAGAACACTTTTGCTTCTGCTAAGCAAGACCCATATGCTCCATAAATATTATTTAGCATCTCCATGGTGCATTCTGTGTGCACTCTGCTTTATAATCATTGTTATGGTCATTAGCATAAAAATCTTTTCTCCAGCCTTTTTTTCATGCTTTGGCTTTGAAATTTTATCCTTATTCACAGTTCAAGAACTTTGCAAACAAATAAGATGCTATACAGAATACTTTAGGCAGCTTCAATCCTAGTGCTAATCTGTACTTTGTGGCATGAAACTAAAGTTAAGCAAGCATATGGCCAAAGGCTGGAGCAAAAATAGTATTATGCCATGAGACACAGAATGGAAATATTTAGTAAGGCCACTTACCATAATGTTATTGTTTATTTTACTCTTACAAAATAAAATTATTTAAGGCAGATCACTAAAATAAACTTGTCTAATATCTGTGTGTGTATGTGCATAATATACACATAAATACACATTTAAATACATACATGTATATATTAGGTTATTATATATGTTTTATTCAGTTTATATGTATTTAGCTTAGTACCTATGTTTACTTTTGTATATATATGATATATATGTGTATATTTACACACACACATATGTATATTCTTGTTTCTTTTGTACTTTTATATTGATTATATATTTTATATAAAAAGCTAATAGAAATAGCTGAGGGAAATGGCAATATAAAGGCAGGAATAGGATTGGTATGGAGAAATGTATCATAGAGTTTTTTGTAATTTGTAATGTGGGATAAACATTTGTTGAGAGAACAAGGCAAAGAGGGAGACAGTTTGCTGCAGAAACCTTAGTGTCTGTAGGAGAAAACCCAGTCAGTTTCTAGTACATATTTTTCTGATTCTGAGATGTAAAGGAAGCTTTTCTTGTGAATTTTCAAAAGCATATTGATGAGGGCGGGGCAGAGAATAATAAGTTTTTAAATAAATTTTGACCATGTAGGTCACAAACAAAATACATAATTACTAATGTGTGGGTTGCTTTTTCTAATACTGACATTTTATGCACATTTAAAAATAAAAGTCTTTGAGTCAAATCTTCCTCTGTAGACCATTATTACCATATTGTGAAGCTACATATTTCTTAATAGAGACATTCTTAATTTATCTAATAGAGATATTTCCAAAAGATTTGAGTGAGAATCAAACTTTGGTAAAGACATTCTCTATTTTAAAAAGTAAGGTGTTTTTATTTACAGATCTCACAATTGTGGTGTTATGACAACCAAATAGTGTGTAAATGTGTCAACATATGCTCAACATCATCAGTGGTCAGGAAATACAAAATTAAAACAACCACCAGATATAATTAAACATTCAAAATAATGACAAAAAATAACTGAAAAGCATACATACATTTATTAAAAGAAACATGTACAAGAATATTAATAGCAGCATTTAGTGTACTAGCTCCAAATTAGAAACAAGCCAATGTCCATCAGCAGTATAATGGATAACTGTATTGTGGCATATTCATTCAATGAAACTTGATATGGCAATAGCATTTCATAAACTACTGCTATGCAAGCCACATGGGTGATTTTCACAAACACAATATTAAGCAAAAAGAGTCAGATGTACAAAATCATACTGTATGATTTATTTATATGAAATTCAAAAACAGTCATCACTAATGTATAGAACAGAAGAAAGAATAGTGGTTTTCTTGAGGTGGTGCTTGAGAAGTAGACTGGGAGACACGAAAGAGGTTTTCAGAGTGCTGATCATGTTTGGTTCATACTGTGCTCTTTATAAAACTTCATCAAGCTGCACACATACTATTGGGACATCTTTCTACAATTCAATAAAGGTGCTTATAACACTCAGAGTAAGGGGACTTTCTGTTTAGAATAATTCACAATAAGTCTGTTCATAAAGAAGAGTGTGCATCTTTGCTGTGTGATGCGGTCTCTCAGTTACTCTTCTGATGGCTGTCCTTCACATCCCCACCCCCTTCTCTAATAACACTTATATCTTTGCCATTTCTCTTTAGTCTGGGAATTTCCCTTGGTAAAGGAAGGAAGACATTGTCATATTTCTATGCTGTGCTCTCTAGAAAGAGTTAGCATCAAAGCAAAGCTGGTGTTTTCTGTGATCTGTGCTAGAATTTCTCTACCAAGTCCCATCCTCGTGGCACAGAGCATTTATCACTCAACCCACGACAGGAGGTAAGTCCGCACTCCATGGACTCTGCCTTCAAACCCTACATCATGCCAACCACTATCAAGATTGCAGAAGGTGTGGACCCTAAAGCCTATTATATTATCTCTGTTGGAACTTTGTAAGTGGAATTCAAGATAGAAATCAGTTGTTTGCTTGCTTGCTTGCTTGCTTGCTTGCTTTTGCTGAAAATAGGAAATAATATATTTCCTGAACTAAGACAACATTTTCTTACCAAGTGCACAGTGGAGCAGGAAGGCCACTAGGAAGCATATAGAATGAAGAATAAAACAAAAATAAAGATAATGGATCACGTTATCTTGAGAGCTGGAGAAAAGTAGCTTCCTTTGTTTGAAACTTTCTTTTTCTCCTTCTAGTTCCATGTGAAACCAAACTACACTTCCTTTCTATTACCAGTAGATGTAGAATGCATCGTCGCCACTTTGTGCAGCTTCTCCATGTTTCTGTTACTTGCAAAACCAAGAAACAAACCTCATACCCTTACCCTCGTGTGTGTGTGTGTGTGTGTGTGTGTGTGTGTGTGTGTGTTTCAATTACCTTCCTGAGATTTGGAAATTTGATTTTTATATGCAAATTTATTTTTTAAATTATACTTTCCTAATTTTGTCTTTTGAATTTATTTTTTAAAATTTTTTCTTTATTTTTATAATGGTCTTAGTTTTACAGAGAAATTCAGCAGAAAGTGTAGATAATACCCATACCTTCCCCCAATCCACATATATATAGTTTTTCCTATTATTGACATGTTGCATTAATGTGGAATATTTGTTACAATTACGAATCAATATTGATACATGATTCTTAATTTTATATTCAAGTTCTCTCTTTGCATTGTACAGTGTGCCAAATGCATAATGTCATGTATTAGCCATTACAGTATCACACAGAATAGTTTTGCTGCCTGAAAAATCCTCTGTGCTTCACCTATTCACCCCTCCCTTATCCCCTGAAATCCTGGCAATCACTGATTTTTTTTTATTACCTCAAACATTTCTAATTTCCTTGTGTCGGAAAAATTAAAAATCCTCTCTTCTAGCTAATTAAAACTATACAACAAGTGGTTGTTAATTACAGTCACTTCAGTGCTATAGAACACTAGATGTTATTCCTTCTATTTATCTGTACTTTGCTTTATCTATACACCAAACTTTCACTAGTCCTTCTCCCCATAGCCTCTGGTAACCACCGTTCTACCCTCTACCTCTATGTGATCAACTTTCTTAGTTTCCACATATAGCGAGAACATGCAGAATTTGTCTTTCTGTCCCGGGCTTACTTCACTTAACATAATATCCTCCAAACACATCCATGTTGCTGCAAATGACAGGATTTATTCTGAATTCAAATAAAGTAGCATCATAATTTCTCACCTCTCTCAGATTAACTACAGAATAAAACCTGGTTTACTTTCTTTAAAGCAAGGAAATATCTTATCCAATCTTTTATTAAGGCCTTCCATAAAGAAAGCTTCCAATAAATGTTGAGTAGGTAAATGAATGACGCTGACGTTCAGAGTGTCTGCCTGACTGAAAGGCATGAGAGCTCTCTGCAAAGCATGAAGATGACAGTGGCTATTGCACAGAAAAAAATGTGGGGGCAGGCCTGGGGGATATGGTGATATGCTGAGGCAAACCCTTACAAGAATAAGGTGAGAACAGCCTTGAAAATTTTCTTCTCCCAAGAACTGTTTTTATTTTTTCCATAACTTCAAAGACGCCAATTTAAAAAGTTTCTTTGCTGTCCAAATGGTGACCAACTTTCTTTTTATCTTGCTGGAATCAAAGAACAAAGGTGGCCATTAAAAGAGGCTGTTTGGAAGTTTATATCTGAAAAACAAATTCCCTTTCTTATTTCTGCTTATGCTCCAGAATGCATAATTTGAAGACTCATGATTTGCTGAGCTAATGCAGCAGACTGAGCTGTGCACAGCAGCTGCATGTTTATGTCAGATCCACAGACAGGAGGTTGTGTCCATAAAATATGAGAATGTGATTAGCAAAGCTTTGAAATGTGCAGTACTGTGTGGGCAGGCACAAGAGTAGCTGTGCAGATCAACCATGGGCCCTGGATGCTAAAAGTGGTGTAAGACACACACTTAATTTCACTTTTAATTTCCAAATGTTATTGGAAATGGATTTAAAATTGATAAACAAGCACTATTGACTCCACTTTTATCCAGTCTACTTTCTTTCACTAAAATGCTATTGCCTCTTAGAATTTGAAAGTGACATAGTTTGCTATGGGAAGCCTAACCAGGGAGGTTAAATAAGGCATACACTCTTACATGGCCAAAAGTAGCACCTCCTCTAATCCAGTCAGCCTTTTTGTTGTTGTTATTGTATACTGGAAGGCAAAAATATAGATGGGTGAGAGAGAGAGAGAGAGATGAGATCTTGAAACGGAATATGTTGCGGTGCTAAACTGCAGGATCTGAAAAACTCTGATGCATCATCATTCCTGATATGAGCAATAATGACTTTATTACAGATAATGGTCTCCTTAATGAAAATAATATTTACCTTTTAAAATAAATGATATATTTTGTTTAAAGTTATCTTTATGTGAGGTTTTCTCATAAACTTAAATTTTCCCAAAACTTCCTTGAGAGAACTGAAGTTGCAGTTGGGTTACTAGGTAAGAGGTAGGCCGGAGGTAGTAAGGATACTGGACTGAAAGTGAACAAAGGGGTGGGCTACTTTCCCCCACTGTACTGAACCACACAACTTACAGGTGGTGTATATGGCATCAATGATACAGACATGACGCTGTGGAATTCTTGTGGCCATTTTTGGTGTGTAACTTCTGAACGTTCCAAAATGTTTAGACTCAGTATTTGGGCCCAACTTATGTCTCTTTCTTCTGAAGAGGAGCCATGGATATAGTAGATGTCGTAATCCACAACATGGATACATAACCTGATAAAAGACTACTGTCCTTCCTATTGTTATTTTTACTATATCTCAATGCAAGAGACCGTTTATCATGTTTAGAAGTTCAGATGTTGAATTTTCCAGTGTTCATAATTTGTGAGGAGAAATGTTTTATATCAAAACCGTCCCAGAAATTTTACAATCTGGGAGGTTTAGGAAAAATATTAAATATTAGGTATTATTCAGGAAATGTAAAATTCTTAAGGTAGATGTGGTTGGGTTCAAGGTGACTCATGTAGTTCAATATATGTTAATTATGTAATTTTACAGTTTGTTTTTTTTAAATGGGGAATGCAATGATTTGTTCTTGGGAGTAAAATGTATAATGATTTTGTAGTCAAGGGGATTTAGATTTTAATCGTATTCTATTTACTGAATGAGTCAAGAAACCTTTTAATACTTTGATATCCTAATCTAAACATGGATACTATGTCTAATTCATAAAGTTTATGATAACAAATAAAATAAGCTATTAAAAGTACTTAAACTCCCTGGCATATAGTAGGTTATCAATAAATATTTGTGTTTTTGTCTTAATTAGAAAGGTAATACTTATAAAATCTCACACATAAACATGAATGTCTGCACTAATATTAGGTAATAAAAGTGAATAATTATTTATGAAACATTTATTACATGGAGAATGGAATTTAATGTGCATTTTTTCATTTGATCACCACCATAACCTTATTTGTTATGTGTTATTTTTGTCTCCACTTTACAAAAGAGAAAGAGGAGAAAGATTAATAACTTGTCTGAGGGCACACAATTCATCTGTGGTGGAAAAAGTATTTGATTTTGGTAATCTGACTCTAGATCTTATACAATAATCTGTTCTAAAAATATTAAAATAAAAATAGATTTTTAAAAGAGCCTCGAAAGCCTGAGTAAGAGAATTGGGATGGATATTACACTTCACACTTCCAAGTCCCATTTTATATATACCATTTCACACAAATAAAAGAACTTGGCCATCATAAAATTCCATTTACCACTCTATCCTTTTATTGCCATATATTTCACATATGCATTATCGTAGATGCCTTCTAATTTTTGCTTTAAACAGTAATTTGTGTTTTAAAAAAATTATGAGAAAAAATATCTTTACGCATATATTCACTTTTTTTTTTTCACCTTTTCTGATTTTTTTTCCTTTTCTTCCATATGATACAATTTTACTTCAGTCAAAAGAATATCCTTTAACACTTTTTGTAGTTCGATTCTGCTGGTGGCAAATACACTTAGTTTTGTTATCTACATGTGTTGTTATTGGATGAATTGTGCTACCCAAAATTCGTATGTTGAAGTCCTAACTGCCAGCACCTCAGAATGTGAACTTATTTGGAAACAGGATTATTGCAGATGTCATTAATTAAGAGGAAGTCACACTGGTACAGGATAGGCTCCTAATCCAATATATGAATGGTATCTTTATAGAAGAACACCATTTAAAGAGACAGACATGCACACTGGGAGAATACCATGTGCAAATAAAGGCAGAGACTGGCGTGATATTTCTACAAGCCAAAAAACAACAGAGTTTGTCAGCAAACCCTCTGAATTAGGCAAGAGGGATGGGACTGATTTTCTCTCAAAGCTCTCAAAAGGAAGCAACCAGCAGACACTTTGATCTTGGACTTCTAGCCTCCAGAACTGTGACACAATAAATGTCAGATGTTTAGGATGCTAAGTCTGTGGCACTTTGTTCTGGCAGCCCTAGCAAATTGCTGCATGTATTTTTGTTTCACGCTTGTATTTAAGGATATCTTCATTAGATGTTGAATTCTAGGATGACAGGTTGTTTTGTTTTTAACTATAAGTTCCTTAAAGATGTCTTCTAATGTTTTCTGATAAAAAAATGAATAGTTATCTCAATTATGTTTCATATATGTAATATATTTTCTATCTGGTTGCTGTCAAGTATTCAATAATTTGGCAATAATATATCTAGGTATGTTTTGCTTGCATTTACCATCTTGAAATTTGCTGAGCATCCTGGACATAAAATTAGATGTTTTTCAGAAAATTTAGAAAAATGTCAACCACTATTTCTGCACATATTTTTCTGACATATACTTAATCTCTTCTTCGTTTGGTATTCCTACTGCATGTATGTTAAGACTATTTACTAATGTTGCACAGGTATCTGAGTCTTCATACTTTTCCTCTTTTCTCATCAATTTTTCAAATTATGTTATGTTTTCAAGTTCACTGAATCTTATGCCTTCTCAAATATGCTGTTAAACCCACACTGTGGATTTTTTACTCTATTTCCTGTTTTAGAATTTCCATTTTCTTAAGATTTTCTTTTCTCTGTTAAGCTTCTGTATGATTGCTCATTAAGACTGTACTTTAATTTATTATGTTTTTGGAGTTTAAATTTTTAACCATTTTATTAAAACATAATTCATATGCCATACAATTATTTTAGGTATTTAAAGTGTACACTTTGAAACTTTTTTAGTAAATTCACAAAGTTGTGCAACCGTAGCCACAATTTAAGTTTAAATATTTTGACTTGCATAAAAGAAACCTCATATTCATTGTGAATCACTCTCCATTTTTCAGCACTACCCCCCAGGCAACCACTAATCTACTTTCTTGTCTATGGATTTGCCAATTCTAGACATTTACTATAAATGTAATCATATAATAGATGGTCTTATGTGACTGTCGTTTTTCACTTAGTGTGATGTTTTCAAGTTTTATCCATTGTAGCAAGTATCAGCACTATATTCCTTTTTATTGCCAAATAATATTTTATATACACATTTCACATTTTATTTATCTATTTATCAATTAATGGATATTTTTTGACTGTTATGCATAATGCTACTATGTGCATTTATGTACAAGTTTTTGTGTAGATATTTTTTTTTTTTCATGTTCTTGCATAAATACCGAGGAGTGAAATTACTGGGTGTAATGGTTCCCTCCTGCTGTTGTGACAAACTGTCAAAAATGTATTGGCATAAATCAATGCTAATTTATTATATTACAGTTCAGTCATAGGTTCAAAATGGGAATCACTGGAATAAATTCAAGGCAACAGCAGGGCTGTGTTCCTTCCAGAGGCTCTAGAGGAGAAATCGTCACCCTTACTTTTTCAGGCTTTAGAAGCCACCTGTATTCCTTAGCTCCTGCCCCTTTTTCCATCTTCAAAGTCAGAGGGATAATATGTTTAAATCTTTCTCTGATTTTTCTGCTTCCTTGCTTCATTTATAATAACACTTATGATTACATTGGGCCCTGCCAGATAATCCAGAATAACCTACCCATGTCAAATTCCTTAACTTAATCACACCTGCAAAATCCATTTGACATGCAAAATAACATATTCACAGATTCTGGAGATTACGGCATGTATGTGTCTGAGAGAGGACACATTTTTCTGTGTACCACACTGGTCCATATGGTAACTGTATGTTTAACGTTTTAGGAACTGCGTATTTTAAAAAATGGCTGCTCCGTTTCACATTCCCACCTGTAATGGATGAGGGTTCTAATTTCTCCACATTCTTACCAACACTTGTTTATTGTCTCTCTTTTTGATAATAGTCTTCCTATTGGGTTTGAAGTGGAGTCTTATTGTGATTTTGATTTGCATTTTCGTGATGACTAATGATGTTGAAATCTATTAATGTTGTCATTGACCTTTTGTATACCTTTTATGGATAAATGTCTATTCACATCTTCTGCCTATGTTTTAACTAAAGTATTTCTCTTTTTATTGAATTGTAAAGAGTGATCTATATATTCTGGATACCAGGACCTTATCAAATATATGACTTGCAAATATTTCTCCCAATATGTGGTCTGTGTTTTCACTTACTGGCATAATCTGCAACATAAAACTATTCAGTTTTGAGGAAGTCAAATTTATCTGATTTTCTTTTGCCCCTTGTGCTTTTACGATTGCATCTAAGAGAACATTGCCTAACTCAAATTCATGAAGATTTACTCCTACGTAAGTATTACTTTGAATTCTTTGAACATATTTTTCTTTACTTACTTTAAAATATTTACAATAATTGCTTTAAAATTTTCACCTTTTAAATCTAAAATTTGCTATTTGGATCAAGCATTATTGACTTTTTCTTGAGTATAGGCCACATTTTTTCTCTTTGTTGATGGTGCACTAACTTTGCTGATAATATATTACAGAGACTCCTGGTTCTCTTACCTTCCTGTGAAAGTTTTTTTTTTTTTTATTAGCCAATTGTTCTTTTACTAGTTGATTACTTTTTATTCATGTACACCTTGATCTTTTTCTTTCTTAGGAATCTCTGGAAAACCCCATGAATTTTTAAGATTCTCTCAGTCGCTGGTAGTAAACAACCAAACGCTGTTTCCTCTTTGATACTTAACTGGGTTTGATTTTAGGCTTGATTAAGGTAGGTCTAGAACAAATCCTATTAAAAAATATGGTCTTTATTCCTAAAGCTTGGCTTTTCTGTTGTCTCAGATGAATGCATGAGGGACTAAATATGTCTCTTCACTTTAACTGAGCTGAACCTCCAACTACTTCTTGACATCTCATCTCTCAGATGTTTGATTCTATCAAAAGACATGTCTGCATCATATCTATGGTAATGTGATACATTCTCTTTGACCTATCACTGTGATGTATTTTATTAGTGGATTTCCAAAAAATGACATTATTTTTATAGTTTTAGAAATGAAACCTACTTTTCATTTTATTGTTAGATATTATCACAGCTCTTATTTCTTAATTCTATAGTGGATGATATCTAATTTTGCATCTGAAGAGATTTATATCTCAAGTATTCCTTCTCTTGATTTTAGGAAAACTCCAAAGTGTTTTAATCATCAGTATTTTGCATTTAGAGTCCTGATTCTCCTTTTTTGCAAGTCCATTTTATTCTATTTGCTTTAGAATTGTGTGTGTACTTTCCTCTGCTGTGCTTTCTGTCCAGCAATGCATGTTTCCATTAAAACTTAGTTGAAAGACTGGATTTTGATTGTTTTAGCCTCTGTTCAATTTATCTTTTGCTTGGAGGACAAGGAATGAAAGAAAATGAGCTGGAGTATCCTAAAGTCTTGATTTAGGTATGTTGTCTCAGAACACTTTGCAGTAAAATATAACAAATTGTTTGCTCATGTATGCCGTCAGCATTTGATAGTTTCTTCTTGGTTGAAGACCAGTTGCTGAGACTAGAAGTGAACACATATTACACGTAGATCTTTTTGTTTGGTTGTTTGCTTATCATTTAATTGTGCTATTTATCTCCAAAAAAATGGAGTTAAATATGCATTTCTCCCTCTCTCCTTCCTGCTTTGACAAACCTCATAGATACTTATTTGGATAGCTAACTGTGCCAGAAAAAAAGAAAAGAAAAGAAGAAATGAATCAAGAAAGTGAGTGTGTTAATTATGGGTTAAGAACAAAACATATGTAACCTGACTTAATCTACTGGTCAATCAGACCTCTGTATATACTGCAAATTATTTAGTAAAACTGAATAAAGATAAGGAATAGGACTATGTAAGATCACTAATAATGAAAATATAATTTAAGAATTTGGTCATGTGCGTTAGCTCATCTCTATTTCCTCCCATCCTTGAATTTACAGACCTCTCAAAAATCTCTGGTTCTCTCCAGAACATGATGACCATTTTTTTCCTAAAAACAAAACAAATAAAACAAAATAATAATCATGTAATACAAATCCTAAATGGTAAAGAGATTTTACTCTACTGTTTAAATAGTAATGGAATTTTTACCCTTTTTCTTATATCACTAGAACCTCTATTTTTTTCTGATTTTCTTCATTTTTTAATCTACAAAGCCTCACTTCTTTGGGAATTATGTTTCTACTCTTGTCTCTAAATCCTTTGGCTCACTCTGGTACATTTCTAAGAAGATCCATGTTACACTGGGAATGTAATAGATGAAGAAGTTAACATGGCAATGATTTGGGCTTGAGGGATATGCAGGATTCAATGAAGATGTAAATAAAATAAAAGAAATAGGATACTGGGAATGTGTGAGAGAAACTGAAGACTTCAGAGATTTGTGGGAATATTGCCTGGGGATATAATAATTTCGGGGTTATATCTGAAAAGAAAAATATTTATTGAGTGCTTGTTTGTGCCAGCAACTGTACCAATGACTCATTTTACAGTTTCTTTTGAAAAGAACTTCACAATATATTAGTATGCTGATTAAAAGATGCAGGATTGACTGAGACTAGCCTTTTCTAATAGGCCAGAGTTGTTTTGTTTTGTTTTGTTTTGATGCCAATAAACAATGCAGCTAAAACAATATTCACCCAACCATCCACTCATTCAATAATCAAATATTTATTGAGCACCTCTAAGTGACACTCATGAGATTTATGCATATTGGAGAATAAAGAGACATTGTTTCTATCTTCAGAAAGCTTATAGTGTAGGGAAAGACAATAAAACATGGTTCTGAATAAATGTATAATTATAAGTTATCATAAATACTCGGGAGGAAGAAAGTGTGAGCTTGTTGTTGTCCTGGGTGACACTGGAAGAAAGACATTAGTAAGATGTAAGTATGCCTTTATAATCATGTGATGTTGATTAAAGGAAAAAAGGACAGGATCCGCAGGACTTCAGTGAAAAGCAGAGGGAAGGATTCAGTCATGAAAACTACCTATCAATTAAGAAGTCCACCACCAAAAGTAATGGGGAAAAAAATGACAATATGTTAAATTTTTTAGCCATGCCTGGCTAAACTAATTTTGTGCTTAGAAAATTAATATTTTGATAGTTATTTTATAATATACATCCTTTGGGTAGTTATAATGCTGATGGAATTCAAAACATTATAGTAAATTCAAGTACTGAATAATAGTGCAACGTATTCTTTGTGACATTAAAAGAAAGCACTGAGGAGAAATAAAAAGGCTCCATGAATAACCCAAATGTGTGGCAGAGAAAAGGACCTAATCCCTTTCAATGCTTTAGGTGATAGAATGTCCCTGTAACCAGCTGAAAAGGGAATCAATGAGTGCCCCAAGATTTAAGTGGCACGTGTAAGTATATAGATTATTTCTATTCATCATTTCAACAGTGGCAGAAAAACCACATTAAACTTTTGAACATCTTTTCTTCACTGGATGTTTGGCCACAACCCACAAGTGATCTATCTTGCTACTTAGTAAAGCAAACAAACAAACAAGCAACAACAACAACAGCAAACTACGAGGCTACTTCCCCCTTAGTCTATTTAGAGCTGATTTTCAATAGAGGAAGAAAATGCAAACCATTTGTGGAGCCCCCACATGAGTGCTTTTCAAACTTGCTCCTTCTAGAAGTGAGTGTCTGCCACATAGCTACTCTCAACAAATGCTACAGGAATAAAAGAGAAAGAAAGGGGGAAAATATAAGAAGAGAAAGGGGAAGGTAGGAAGGAAATGGCAAGCATTTGGAGAACCTAAGGCACTATTACTATAATTATCATTACTGTTATTATTATTATTAAGTGTTAGAGATGATTTTGGCACAAAGGGAGGGAAGGAGGGGAAAATATCCTAGGAGTCAATTCAATGTCCTCAGTTATCAGGTTCAGAAATAACCCAAACTGATAATTGTGTTTAGGTATATGCAGTGTAAGCACGTGATAATGGTATTAGAAACAAAATAGGACCTATCACAAAAGGCGCATACAACTTTGAAAACAATAACATAGGAAAATACAGAAAATTATTATTCAAAATGAAAGTGGATGTAGTTATATAACATGACAATCTCCATAAGAATTGGGAATCTTCACAAGAATATCATCATAAGGATAACAAATCTCTCTCTCTGCATCAGAAGCACATTGAGAAAATATTCATGTAATATAAAGAATGTCTTTATTTTTTCTTACTTTTGGACAGCACTAAATGTGTGGCAGAGATACCATTGGAAACATAGCATGATTAGATGTCTTAGTGAAGTTTCTGAATGTTTAAACATTTAAAATTTGAGACCTCTTTAGTATGAGAGTCTGATTCATTTTGGCAGTTGACAGTTCGTTGGCAGTTTACACTTGGTAAGTGCACCTGACTCTGTCAGTGTTTTTTCACAAGCTACCTACCTGTCACATTGTGAGTGGCTTTCCTTGCACTTACACATAAGATGTCTTTTTTATATTCTTTTCCTCTTGGAGATTTAAAGTGACTGCATGGTGAAAGGCCACATAATCAGTCTTTGTGATGATACCATGTCTGTACTCTAGGTATCAAAATATCATAAATGTAATATTAAAAATCTGGACTGGTTCAGAAATTTTTCTTTAAGATACAATCTAGTACTGAATGGACACTGAAAGCCAGGGACTTGATTGACGTCAGTGGTTTTCTGTTTTTGTTTGTTTGTTTGTTTGTTTGTTTATTAAAAATCTATTATCCACAATAATATAAATAAATATTAAATAAAATTTTTAATAAATATTAAAAATTTATTATCCACAATAATATAAATAAAGAAAAAAGATGCAAATTTATATGAAGAAACAATTATTTATAATCCTAGAGTTGAATATATTATTAACTCTTCCAGGCACTCCTTGAAAGGGCATTTGTATGATCCCAAGAACTTTTATAATAAAGACAGTGAAGCACAGGGAGAATCAGATATCCTTGTGATGACTTTGGTAGCAAAGTTGCACATAACTTCTGTGACTCCAAATGCAGGCTTCAGGATGAAGGCTGGTACAACAGCATGCAAGAAAAGACTCAGAGAAGAAAAGCAAAAAGTCAGAAAGCCCTCAGGTCATTACAGAGGAGAAATTTTATTTCTCCATAACATGGCCTGCAAATGCACCAGAATAGCTTCATGCTGTAGACAGCAGCTTGATGAGTTGGGGAATGAGAAGTAAATACAGGCATCAAAAGAATGATAGGTCTTGCACAACACAAAAGTTGAGAGATGCAGCAAGAGTAAAGAAGGGAGGTTTCACCTCAAAATTAACCTCCCACGGAATTAATCTGGTATGACTATAACTTCTCAGCTGTGGTAAATCTAATGTCTTCTCTGAAAGCATTTGACGTGACTGGCCTACCATATTTTGGAGGAGTAAGAATGAAAATATGATTTCTCTATCACCAACATGTAGATTACAAAGGTTCTTTGTATCTTCAATAAAAACATTTTAACAGAAGTTAAGATTGTTAGTTGAAAATTTATGAGGGCAGAGCACTAATATTTTCAGTACCCTTGATGAACTCATGAAAAATGAAAATTAAAACAAACAAGGGTTTGTTGGCTCAAAATAGGTATTTAACAAGCCATTGTTTAAAAAATGACTTTGCAGTGCTCTAAATGAAATAGGACATATCAAAATTAGAGACGTATTCTAGAATTCAACAGACCAGGTAGCATTTATTTGGTAATATTAATTGACTACCACATGTCATCCACATGACAGGTGTGAGAAGAGTTACTTCAATGAGAGAATTTATTAAAGATACTGAAAGACATTCAGTATTAATCACATCAGAAATGATTAAAATTAGAAATATTTTACTCTGGGAGGAGAGTTGAAGTATTTAAAATATAGTGTCTTAAGGACTGAATTATCCATCCACAGTTAAGTATTAAAAGTAAAAATGATGGTGACTCTATCAATAAATAATTCATTACTGCCAAGTATTAGAATTGAAATTGAGAATTATCAAAAGAACAAAGATAAAGACTATGTAACAAGAAGTGTCTTATTGTAAAGTTTAAAAGCCATGCTAAGAGACAAGCTAATTTAGTTTGTTTTAAGACACAAAAATGAGACTAGAAACAAAAAGCCACCCTTGTGTAAAAAATAAAAGTCTGAGCATTACTTCATGCAGTCAATAAAAACTACACAAACTGCCAGCTAAATTATATTAAAATTAAGAAAAAAGATAAAAGAAAGAAATTAAGAATTCAAGCACAAATCACATGTCAATTATTTAGATGTGAAGGATGGCAAGGAGATTGAAGTCTTTCTAGACCTCTGTTATTAACAGAACATTAGATACATTCATTTGAAGAGCGTGTATCAGAGAGGGTTTAGCATACCCTTTGAGGATTCTTATTATTTTGTGGTATCAGAAAAAATTCAGGAGTTCTGCCCTTGTTTTGTTTTTTCAGATATCCATTTTCTCCAGGACTCCTTAATGGTACGTACAGAGTTCAAAATGTTATTTCCACATACTGATCCTACAAACCATACTATAGTTACAGTTATTCATATCACATATGAAGGGGAGAAAATGGAGGACAGAGTGAAGAAAGGTAGAAAAGAAGACAAAGGAACCACAGGAGAAATTTCATAGCCACAGGGAATTTTAAACTCTGTAGCCAGGAGTATTTGCAGAGATTTTTAGTAAACTACATAGTAACCAGCACAATGGCAGGGGCTTTACAGATGCTTGTCAAATACTTTGTGGAAGGAGAACCACAAAATATTTTGTAGTGAATATTTACAGGTGACCAGATCTAAGAAACTCACTATTGGGAGATCCCTTGGTTCCTAAGGACCTCAGATTTCACATCTAGCTTCAAAACAAAGCAACAGTTCTTCCCATGTCTTTTATAAATGATCATTTAGTTCCTGGTTCAACTGATTACATATTCAGCTATGTTTGAAAAGATTGGAAATTTTTAGTTACTGACATTGTTAGCAAGTTAAATTTTATTTTGATTAAAAATATATTTCCATGTAACTTTTCATACCTGGTTTATTTTGAACTACAAAAATCTAATTACTCTCGCATGACATCCCTTAAAATACTTAAAAATATGTTTTCCTTTCCAAATTGAATATCTTTCGTTATTTTCTGCAGTTTTTTCAGTGGTTTGTTTATAAATTCAGCTCGAATAGCATATTGGATTGTCATGTACAGAGGACATCACATTTTGAATTTCATACCTCATTTGTATAAATTGAAAATGAAACTAGCACAAAAACTTTCGTTATTTTCTGCAGTTTTTTCAGTGGTTTGTTTATAAATTCAGCTCGAATAGCATATTGGATTGTCATGTACAGGGGACATCACATTTTGAATTTCATACCTCATTTGTATAAATTGAAAATGAAACTAGCACAAAAATTTCAAAGTGGTATCGTATTCTTTTCTTTTTTTTTTTTTTAGCTATTATGAACTAGTTTGTTTAGACTAGGAACAATTAGAAATCAGAATTTCTCTCTCTCTCTCTGCATCTCTCTGTCTTGTCTCTTTCTCTCTGCTTCTGTGTATGGGGATGCAGTTGTGTGTGTATATACATGTATATCCACACATGCATAAAAGCAAAAAGGATGTAAAGGACAAGGTGGCCACGTAGAAAGATAAGAAACACAGAACCAGGACATGAGCATTTGTAGTGATCCTGAAAATGCCCCTCTCAGATTTCCTGCTGAAGGAAGTATAACTAGCGGGTCCAGCTTCTACTCTTTTGATTCATCACTACTTTTATGATGAAGACACACTTACAATGAGTCACTTTCACCCAATGACTGAGCATGGCAGGTACATTTATCCAGGCCAATTACTGCAGATCTTGAGGACTCCCCATCAGCTTAGATGAAACATTCTTACAACTATGGTACAGTCTGAGATCCTTCCTACACAACCTTCCATCCTTCCCCCTTTTTTCCACAGGAGTTAGAACTAAAAGGATCTACCCACCTTCTCCAGGAACTGCCCTTTCTTCACAAGTATTGTAGCCAATAAATTCACTCAAAGACTAATCTTCTCTTTGTATCTGATTCTTGCACGACCAAACTAAGGGACTCACATTCAGTGTTGTATTTCTCCTCAATTTGTAAACGGTGGCTGAGAGACTGAGTACAGATTTACCAGTCTCACAAGGCTGGAAAGAAAAAAAAAATTAAATGGAATTAAAGTGACTAGATAGGAGAGCTTTCTAAAAACCCAAGCTCTTAACAGAAATCTCTGGATTCTACACACTAGGAGAAAAGGAGAAAAGACTTCACAAAGCCTGAAATGCATCTTTCAACAGCTCAATTCTAATTTTTTTAAAAAGTAATCTACTCCTAGCCTAATTTTTGGTCAGAATCAAAAGTAAATGTTCTCTTGAGCAGTAAAACAGAATTCAGCCTTTAAGTTGTATTATAGTCTTTCACATTTAGTGCTTAGTGCTCAATCAATAAATGCCCAGGCTTACAAGAAAATAAAACTTCATTAAGAGAAAAATAAATAAGACAACAAACCCAAAGTCAGTTCAGATAGTGGTATTATCAGAGGCAAAATATAAAATAATTATTACTGATGTGTTAAAAAGATTAAATGTGAAGAATAATTTTGTCTGAGAACTGGAAACTATAAAAAAATATCAAATGGATATTATACAAAAGAAAATATAAGAACTACAATTGAATATTAATGAATGAGTTTAATAGCAAACTATATAGAGCCAAAGAGAAAATTAATTAACTGGAAGTTAAATGAATAGAAAATATCCATATGGAAGCAATGAGTCAAAAAAGAAAAGTAGAGAAATTAGTTTTATATACAGACCATAGTTTAAAAGTCTAACAATTTGTAAATGGAGTTACAGAATTTAAAGAGAAAGAAATGCAGTAGATAAAATATTTGAAAGGAGGACTAATATTTTCTAAAATTGATTAAAGTCATCTAATGACAAAATAAAAATGCTATAATACTTTTACTTTTTGTAATGACCAAGTAACAGGAACTTGATATATCCCCCCACATTAAATGACTCCTAAAATTGGAAAAATACACGAAATAAATATTTTCAGGAATCAGGCCACAGGCAGCACAAGACAGTGATTCCTGAGAAAAGAACAAGCAATGGGAATCCTAAGACTGTCTATGACGGTTAAGCTCATAGCCTGCCTAGAGCTTTCAGTGCACAGCACAGAGAGGGAACCCAGAGTTTAGGAGTCTTTCTGAGTTGAGGAGTAAGCATTCATATTTTGAAAATGTCAAAAAACTGGAATTTGTGAGGCAAAATGCCAGTGAGTAGATAGCTTTATACAGAGAGAGCTCTGGGAGATTTACAGAACACATGCATGTGTGAAAAATATCAAAGCCAGAGGGAAAAAAAAAATCACTGAAAAGGAGGAAAAATAACAGCCAAAGTTCACTTAGCAGAAGGAATTGTTAGTGTTCCCAACCGACATGGGGGGAATACATCCTAATACACTGGGCAAAGAGTAGAGTGTTGAAAAGGGCTCAAACATCGCACATTGTACACAGGTATCAACACTCAATTCTATACCTCACCAATATGTATAATCAATTATGTTTCAATTAAAAAATAAAATAAAATGAAATAAAAAATAAACAACACATAAAATGTGTACATACACATATATGCTTCAATAAATTATTTTTGCTCTCAGAAAAAAAAGGGATTAGAGCATCAGAAGGAAAGAAATACAAAATGTAAAAAGAATCCAAAACGAACTCCTGAGAGTGAAAAATTATAATTTCAGATATGAAAATAAATACTCTGGATTGGAATACCAGCAGATCTGTCACTGTGGGATAAACAATTACTAAACTCAAAGCCATAGCATTAGAAAATAAACAAAATAAAACAGAAATACAGACTGGAAATAAATAAAGAGAGAGAACATCAGTGAGATGTATAACTTCACATGGTCTCATAAATAGTACTGGAGTCTCCAAGTGAGGAAGCAGCAGGAAAATGTTTGAAGAAATAGCTGTCAAAATTTTCCAAATTTGATGAAATTTCATAACTCACATATCCAAGGATCTCAGTAAAATTCCAATCGATGAAACATGAAGAAAAACACACTGAGGCACATTATAATAAACTTATTTATTAGTAATATAAAAAAGAAAAAGCTTAAAAGAATAAGAGAAAAAATAATACGTTATATTCAGAGAAAGAATAATATAAATTACAGTTGATTTCTTGTCATTAACAATGCAAATGAGAAGACAATGAAACAACTTACTAGAATTTATACACAGTGAAAATTAATTTTTAAAATGAATTCAAAAGACAGATTTTTTTCTGACCTACAAAAGTTGAATGAAATCATTAGTAACAAACCCACATAAAACTAATGTTAAATGGAGACCTTCAGGAATAAGGCGGATAAGAACAGATGGAAACAGGTATCTAAAAAAACAGATGAAGAGTAAAGAAAATGGTAAAACTATGGATACATCTTTCAACTTTTTAATATTTTTTAAAGCTAGTTGATTTTATCAAAGAAAAGTATAGAGATGCACTAAGGTGTTTATAGCATATATAAAATAAAATCCATGACATCAGAAAGGATGGGAGATGGGAAATGGAAGTATTATACTGAAGTTTATTATACCACAAGCAAAGTGGCATAATATTACTTGAAAGTTAACAAATAAAAGTTGTTATTGTAAAGCCTAGAATAACAACTAAACCAAATCAAACAAAGCAAAAAGGCATAACTATTAGACCAAAAAAGGAGATAAATGAAATTATGCAAAATACCAAAAAGAAAGTATGAGAAGAGTATTTCAGAAACAAGAAAAACATGGAAGAAATAGTAATAAAATAGCAATATAGGAAATTTACACCCAAACACATCAATAATCAAATTAAATATAAATAGTCTAAAAATATCAATTAAAAGGAAGAGATTGCCAGATTAGACGAAAATGCAGACATAACCCTACACGGTCTAGAACAAAGGTTGGCAAACAATAGCTCATGGCTTAGTTTTTATAGACCATGAGCTTATTTTTAAAGGGTTAAAAATGTAGAATACATTACAGAAACTATAACCTACAAAGCCTAAAATATTTACTATCTGAATTTTTATGAAAAATGCTTTCTTAAATCTGGTCTAGAAGAAACCCACTTAAATTATAAAGACAAAGAAAAGTAAAACCTAAAAATATGGAAAAAGACATACTGTGCAGAAAAGAGTTAACATAGCAGGCCTAAAGCTGATATCCTTTGTAAAGCCTGTTTACAAGTGTGGTCCTTGGCTGGTGTCTGGGAACTTCAATTTCAGGAGGTCTCCCACCATTCCCTGATAAAAATTGCTCACGGTGCCTAAACTTTTTGTGCAAACGATATATTTTATGCTGAATACCTGCTTTTCTTCATGGAATGTGGAATTTTAGTATGTGCCAAATAGAGGGTGCCTATATTACTAGATCCCAGTGACAACTCAGAGCACTGAGTCTCTAATCATCTTCCCTGGTAGACAACATTTCACATGTATTGTTAGAATTAGTTACTGAATAAATTAAGAATGTCCCATATGACTGCATTGGTAAGGGACTTTTTTAAGCTTTTATCTGTTTTCCCAGTGACAACTCAGAGCACTGAGTCTCTAATCATCTTCCCTGGTAGACAACATTTCACATGTATTGTTAGAATTAGTTACTGAGTAAATTAAGAATGTCCCATATGACTGCATTGGTAAGGGACTTTTTTAAGCTTTTATCTGTTTCGTCTGAGCTCTTTGTATATTCTGGATACTAATTCATTTTCTGATGCATATTTTGCAAATATTTTCTTTCATTCTATAGGATGTCTTTTCACTCTATTGATTGTTTCCTTTGCTGTGCAGAAGCTTTTTAGTTTGATATTATCCCATTTGTTTATTTTTTCTTTTGTTGCCTGTTCTTTGGGGGTGATATTCATAAAGTCATTGCCCAGTCCTAAATCCTGGATCATTTCCCCTACATTTTCTTCTAGGTGTTTTAAGTTTCATAATTAGTTCTCTAATCCATTTCATGTTGATTTTGATATATGGTGAAAGGTACAGATCAAGTTTCATTCTTCTACAAATGGATATCCAGTTTTCCCAGCAACATTGAAGAGGAAGTCTTTTCCTCAATGTATGTTCTTGGTGCCTTTGTTAAAGATCGCTTGGTTGTAAATACATGGTTTGATTTCTGAGTTCTCTATTCTGTTTCATTGGTCCACGTCTGTTTGTATGCCAGCACCATGCTGGGGGTTTTTCTGTTTTTTTGGGTTTTTTTTCTATAGATTTGTAATATAGTTTGAAGTCAGGAAGTGTAATGCCTCCAACTTTACTTTTTTAGCTCAGGATTGCTTTGGCTATTCGGGGTCTTTTGTTGTTCCATATGAATGTTAGGATTGCATTTTCTATTTCTGTGAAGAATTTAATTGGTATTTTGATGGGAATCAAATTGAATCTGTACATAGCTTTGGGTAGTACAGACATTTTTACTACATTGATTCTTCCAATCCACAAACAAGGAATGTCTTTCCATCTCTTAGTGTCTTCTTTAATTTCTTTCAGAAGTGATTTGTAGTTCTCATTGTAGAGATCTTTCACCTCTTTGGTTAGATTTATTCCTAGGTATTTTACTTTTTGGAGACTATTGTAAGAGGGATTGCTTCCTTGATCTCTTTTTCTTCTAGCTTGTTGTTGGGGTATAAAAATGCTACTGATTTTTGTATGTCGATTTTGTATCCTGCAACATTACTGAATTCATTTATCACCTCTATGTGTTTCTTGGGAGAGTATCTTGGGTTCTCTATATATAGAATCATGTCATCTGTGAACAAGGACAATTTGATTTCCTCTTTACCTATTTGCATGCTTTTTATTTCTTTCTCTTGTCTAATTGCTCTGGCAAGTACTTCCAATACGATGTTAAAAAGGAGTGGAGAGAGTGGGCATCCATGTCTTGTTCATGATCTTAAGGGGAAGGCTTTCTTTTTTTCCCCATTCAGGATGATACTGGCAGTGGGTTTATCATATATGGCTTTTATTATGTTGAGATACATTCCCTCTATACCTAATTTGGCTTTCTGTCTTTTGGTGTAATAAATAATAGTCCAAGTATGACTATTTGCTGAGTCTTGAAAGATTTCCTACTGAATTACTGAACTTTTGGGTGGTCTGGAAAACCCACTGCATATATTACATGATAAAACTAATTTTAAATAGTGAGAATGGATATACTCCTATCAGACAAAAATAAATAAATAAAAGCAAAGAATATTTACAGCAATAAAGCTTCTAAAGAAGACACACCAAGCCTAAATGTCTATGCACCTAGTACAAGATAATAATAATAAATGAAGTGTAACCTGATAGAACTAAAAATATGAATCATAAAATTCACAATTATAGTGGGAGATTAGTGCTCACTCAGGCAGCACATATATATATATATATGTATTTGTATTCATATATATAAAGGCAGACATATATAGGCATATATATATATAGAGAGAGAGAGAGAGGGAGATTACAATCTCTCTCCGTATCACCTTCTTTTTCTCTCTCTGTCAATTTTTCAGAAAAAAATAGATTAAAATATATAATAATATAGAAGATATTTTTTCACAAATCCAGCAACAAAATTTACCTAATTTAAATTTATAGAACATTCCACCAACAACAGAGAACACAAAACCTTTTCTAGTCTCCATGGAATATTTATTAAGATAGTCTGTACTCTAGGAAATAGAACAAACATCAATTAATTTTAAAGACTGAAATTGTATAAAGTCACTTCCCTATTACACTGGAATTAACATAGATTTCAATAATAGATAGACATGTACAAAACATTTCTAAATATTTGGAAATAAAACTAAACATTTTTAAATAATCCATGAGACCAAGAAAAATTTGCATAGGAAATTAAAAAGTATATATTTTAAATTCATAAAAAGAAAAATAAGATGTATCAGATTTTGAGAAGTGCAGTAAAAGCAATTCTTAAAGAAAAATTTAAAGCATTAAATATTTTAAAATCTACTCCCCAAACTTCAGTATAAAACATAAGAAAATGAAGAGCACAGTAGACCTGAAGCAAAGAGAAGAAAGAAAATAAGAATAAAATAACTAAAATAGAAAACAAACAAAAGATCAATAAAACCCAAGCTGTTTATTTAAGATAAAGGAATAATATGAATAACTTTATGCCAGTGAATTCTACAACATAGAGACATGAAAATATTTATTGCAAAACATGAACTAGGTAGGATTACTCAAGAAGTTATAGATAGCCTTAATAGCACCGTGTCTTGTTAAAAAATTGGGATATGGAGGGAGGTCAGGGATAACTGGGTGGGGGTCACGGGGGAAATCACAATTTGTAGTAACGGGCATGCTGCCAGTGTGGATCTGGCCATCACATCTTGGGCAAACGTGGTGACAATCAGCTTTGTATCTCATGAATATTCATAACCAATAAAAACAGAACTATGAAAATAAATAATTTTTAAAAATTAATTTAATTTTTTTAAAAAAATTAAAAATTGTTCTTTAATTAAAAAGCAAACAAATAAAATTAGAAATTGGAAATGATTTTACAAATCTTCCTCCCCCAAAGTCAACAAAATGCATGCAAACAAATAGTACCACTATAGGCCAGATGGCTACACAAACAAATTCAATGAAAAATTTAACAAGGAAATAATACTAAATCTATATAAATTCTTCCAAAATAGAAAATGAGGAAACACTTTTTAACTCATTTTCTTAAGTATGAAATACCCAGTAGCAAAATCAGACAAAGACAATAACATAAGTGAAAATCACAGACTAATATTATTCCTTAATATAGATTTACAAATTTC
>NW_007727983.1:300510-308415 GCF_000696425.1 Galeopterus variegatus
ACAAGTAAAAATTATACATAATCATGGTATACAACATGATATATTCATATATGTATAGATTGTGGAATGGCTAAATCCAGCATTTTAACATATGCATTACTTCACATACTTATTAGACAAATATTCCTAATTAGGACAGACACACAAAAACACATGTACCATATAAGAAAAATGATGCCTAATGGACTTCACTAAATTTAATATCTGTTGTTCTTCAAAAGACTCAGTTAAGAAAATGAAAAGACATGACACAGAGTGAATAAACATATTTGCAAAAAATGTATCTGATGAAGGACTTGTATACAAAATATATAAAGAACTCTTACACCTCAATATATTAAATATTACAAAAGCAAACAAACAAAAATAAACAAATTAATTTTAAAAATGAGAAGATTTGAACAGATATTTTACCAAAATTATATGGTTGGCAAGCAAGCACACAGAAATATACTTAATGGCATGGGTCATTAGAACAATGCAAATTAAAATCACAGTGAGAAACTACTATAATGGTTGAAATTATAAAGCCTGATCATACCAAGTGATGCAAGGGGTTGGGGCTACTGGAATCCCCATCCATTGCTGGTGGGCTTGTAAAACAGTACAACCTCTTTGGGAAAACAAAAACTTGGCAGTATCATGAAAAGCTAAACACATACCTACTATATGAGTTTTGACATATAGTTACCATACCTATTACTCAATTCTAATGAAAGAATATTATAAGCCTACATTCATACAAAATAATTCAAATTTTCACAGGAGCTTTACTTCTAACAGCACAAGTCTGAAAACAACCCAAATCTCCATCACTAGGTGAATGAATAAACAAAGTTTAATATATCCATTCCCTGTAATACTACTTAGTAATAAACAAGAACAAATTATTAATGCATAAACAACATGGATAAGTGTCAAAGTAATTATGCTGATTAAAAGAAGAAAAAAAAANAAGCTAAACACATACCTACTATATGAGTTTTGACATATAGTTACCATACCTATTACTCAATTCTAATGAAAGAATATTATAAGCCTACATTCATACAAAATAATTCAAATTTTCACAGGAGCTTTACTTCTAACAGCACAAGTCTGAAAACAACCCAAATCTCCATCACTAGGTGAATGAATAAACAAAGTTTAATATATCCATTCCCTGTAATACTACTTAGTAATAAACAAGAACAAATTATTAATGCATAAACAACATGGATAAGTGTCAAAGTAATTATGCTGATTAAAAGAAGAAAAAAAAAAGAGAGAGAGAACTATTGGTTCCATTTGTATGAAATTCTATAAAATGCAAACTAATCAATAGTGATAGAAAGTATATCAGTGGGTGCCTAAACACTGGAGTGTAGAGAGCAATAGATTACAAAAGGAATTAATATTAAAAACAAAAAACATAAAACACCCAGAAGGGCAGAGCTTGCTCAGGGATCTGCGGACTGGGCAGAGGTGGAGACCTCACTTGGTTCTACCGTAGTTGGTAAAAGCTTATCTAAAGGAAAAGAGAGAAATAGGGAGAGAGAGAGGAAGAGGAAGAAGAGAGGACTTTCAGTTGTGAGATAAATATCTTTTATCATGCTTATTATATGGGAGGATCTATGCATAAAATCTCATAAAATTGTGCATTTAAATATGTGCAATGTGTTGTACTCCAATTTCATCACTCAATGAAGCTATAAAAAACAATTGTTATAAAATGTAAGTAGAATAAATACTAAGAAAACCACAATTTGTATATGATAACTAAATGCAAAAATCAAAAACAGAGAAAATTATCTAAAAAGACAAAGAAACAAACACAGTATCTTCAAAGGAGCAATAATAAAACTGAATTCATTTCTCAATAAAAAGCATGGAAGCAAAAAGACAAAAAAGTGACAGTTTAGTGGTCATTTTGAATGAAAATAGCTGCCAACTTAGAATTCTGTAACTGATAAAAATATTCTTTAATAATTAATGTAAGAGGAGAGGGTTCTGTGAAGATGGCAGAATAGAAAATGCCAAGAATCTGTTTCCATATCTAGACATCAATTGCACTGGAAGAATCTGTCTGTTGTACCTATTTTGGAACTCTGGAGTCTATTCAAAGACTTGCAATTTCCAGGCGGAAGTCTTTGATGAGTAAATTGAAATTAATTTTGGTCAATTTCAGCTTATAGCAGCTACCCATGCTCCAGCCCCCGGGCGGACAACCATGCACATACTTCTAGATCAGCCCACAGGCAGCTTGTGTGAACTAGGGTGAGCAATGAAAACTTTGTCTTCTGAAAATTGGGGATCTATGTTCTGATTGCTGAATGCTGTTTCTCAGTTTGGAGATGCAGACACATAGGTAGGCAGCCATTATTACACCCCTCTTCCAACTGTTACAGGCTCCTTTAACCAGAGTTCGAACAACTTTCAGGGTATCTATGGAGCTAGCATCTCCTACCCTTTCTTTTTCCTTTTCCCCTTTAGAGAGGCAAACATGTAAATTCTAGGATACACATAGCTTCTAACAATCAAAAAACAAAAAGAAAAATCAGCAAACCCTGGGGAAGGGAAAGAATATTATTTCCAAAATTGCTACAATATTAGATTAAAATGTCTAGTCTTCAATGAAGAAATCTTGAGGCATACAAAGAAACAGGAAAATACAGCCCTCTCAAAGGAGAAAAAAAAACCCAGACCCTGTCCCTGAGAAAGACCAGATGGCAGACTTGCTAGACAGACTTTAAAACAATTGTCTTAAAAGTATTCAAATAACTAAAGAAATATGTGAAGAAAGTCAAGAAAACAATGTATGAACAAAATATAAATATAAATAAAGAAACAGGAAATTTAAGAAACCAAAAAAATTTCTGAGTTAAAAGTACAATATCTGATATTAAAAAAAAAAAAAAATAGAGGGATCCAAAGGCAAATTTGGGAAGGCAGAAGAAAAAAATCAGTGAACTTAAAGATAGGGCAATTGAAATTGTGGAGTCTGAGGGATGGAAAGAAAAAAGATTGTGGAAAAGTGAACAAAATCTAAGGTGCCCATCGGAAACTATCAAGCAGACCAACATACACATTGTAGAAGTCCCAGAAAAAGAAGATTAAAAAAAGGGGAAGAGAGACAATTTTAAGAAATGATACCTGAAAACTTCCCAAGTTTGATGAAAGACCTGAATATAAATATTTGAGAAATGCAATGAATTCAAGGTGTGAAGAACTCAAAGAGATACAATAAGACACATTATAATCAAACTATAAAAAGTCAAAGACAAAGAGAGAATCTTCAAAGCAACAGGAGAGTAGTGACGCATCACATACAAGGGATCATGAACAAAATTATCAGCAGATATCTCATCCGAAACTTTGGAGGCAAGGAGCTGATACATTCAAAATGCTAGAAGAAAAAAAGTGTCAACCAAGATGCCTATATCTGGCAAAGCTCTCCTCTTAAAAGTGAGGGAGAAATTAAAACATTCCCAGATAAACAAAAGCTGAGGGGATCATTACCATTATAACTACCCAGAAAGAAATCTAAAAGGTTGAAATTAAAGTACACCACACAGAAACTTGAAGTCATATGAAGAAAAAAGATCTCAGTAAAGGTAAATACATGCGCAATTATAAAAGCTAGTATTAGTTTAATTTTGATTTGTAATTACAATTTTTGTATTCTACATGATTTAAGAGAATAAATACATTTTTTAAAACTATTATAGTTTAAAAGTTAGTATTACTGTAACTTTGGTTGGGAACTCTATATTGTGTTTTCTGTATAATTGAATAGAATAATGTATTAAAAAGCAATTATTAGTTTATGTATTTAGATGAACAATCTATAAAGATTTAATATAGTAACATCAATAACCAAAAGGGGATGAAGTTAATGTAGCATAAATTCGAATTTGAATATTACACATAAGATGTTAAGAATAATTGCCATTGTAACCATACAAGAAAGTAACTGTGGAATATACACAAAAGGAAATGAAAAAGAAATTAAAACATTTCATTGCAAAAAGTTAACTAAACACAAAATAAGACAGTAATGGAGGAAATGAGGCACAGGAAAAGCTATAATGTGGGTGAAAACAAATAGCAAAATGACACAAGTCCCTTCTTATCAGCAATTACTTTAAATGTAAACGTATTAAACTCTCCAATCAAAAGACAGAGAATGTAGAATGGTTAAAAATTAAGGAATGGAAAGATATATCCCATGCCAATAGTAACCAGAAGACAGCAGGGGTGTCTATATATAAACAAGCTGCAAAAAGACAAATATGGTATGATTACACTTACATGAGATAACTAGAGTAATCAAATTTATAGGGATAAAAAGTAGAATGGTGGATGCCAGGGGATAGGAGTAGAGGAAAATGAAGAATTATCACTTGATGGTTATAGAGTTTCAGTTTTGCAACATGAAAAGAGTTTTGGAGAAGAATG
Source organism: Galeopterus variegatus (assembly GCF_000696425.1). Classification (NCBI taxonomy): domain Eukaryota; kingdom Metazoa; phylum Chordata; class Mammalia; order Dermoptera; family Cynocephalidae; genus Galeopterus; species Galeopterus variegatus. The sequence goes on from NW_007727983.1 coordinate 304,948, forward strand.
ATGGTAATGGTTGTACAAGAGTATGCACTTAATACCATTGAACTATATACTTAAAAATGGTTAAGATGATAAATTTTATGTTATATGTATTTTACCACAATAAAAATGTGTTATTAAAACTGAAGTAAAATAAAGACACCTTCAGATGCCATGGATTGAATGACCCTCAAAATTCAGATGCTTGACCCCCATTAGAAAAGTGTTCAGAGGGTGGGAAATCCAGTTATGGTACTTGAAAGGTGGAGCCTTTAAAAAGTGATTAGACTGTGAGGACTGTGATCTCCTGAATGGATCGGACCATTGAACTATATACTTAAAAATGGTTAAGATGATAAATTTTATGTTATATGTATTTTACCACAATAAAAATGTGTTATTAAAACTGAAGTAAAATAAAGACACCTTCAGATGCCATGGATTGAATGACCCTCAAAATTCAGATGCTTGACCCCCATTAGAAAAGTGTTCAGAGGGTGGGAAATCCAGTTATGGTATTTGAAAGGTGGAGCCTTTAAAAAGTGATTAGACTGTGAGGACTGTGATCTCCTGAATGGATTGATCCATTCATGGAGTAAGGGTTGTGGTTTTGATGGCTATAAAAGGAGAGCACATGAGGTTAGCTGTCTTGCTGAGCCCCTTCTCACCATGTGACACCCCATGTTGCTGTGGAGAGTCATCACCAAGAAGAAGGCAACCTTGGACTTCCCACCCTCTGAACTGTGAGAAATAATTTTCATTTGTTTATAAATTACCCAGTTTGGGATACTCTATATAAGCAACAGAAACAAACTAATACATCAGATAATCAACTCTGAGAAAAATTTTCACTAGTAGATCTGTACAAATGGAATTATGAAAAGGAGTACTCATGTAGGAGAAAGCTGATTCTAGATTCTAGAAGGATGAAGGAGAAATAAAGAGCTGTGAAATTATAATTATGTGGGGAAATCAAAATGAAAATTGTCTGTATAACATAAATTGTAATCTGTTTGTAGTCATAAATCTTATAAGCTAATATTATTACATCAGTTCAGAGGGAATTAAAGTACTTAGTATTTGCAAGATATTTCCACTAACTGTTAAATGATGAAGTTACTTATTTATATTAAATTGTAGTACGTCAAGAATCCATGCTGTAATATCGAGTGTAAACTAAGACAGCAGAGAAAGAATGCATGTCTACTTAATAAGGCAATAGAGGGGTAAATGGAAAATTAAAATAATTAATTAATAAAGAGCAACAAAAAGAAAAGAAGGAGAAACTATAAAACAGGTGGATCAAAGAAAAAAAATAATAACAATATGGCAAATTTAAATTGAGACTATCAGCAATTACTTCAACTAAAGCAACTACAGTCAGAGACAATTTAACACAAGAACTTCAGGAAAGAGTTTGTCTTAAGTCCAGAAACAAAATGGTATTTTGGCCAGGAAAAGAAAAGCTTTCATTACTGAATCACAGATTTTTGCAACAATTAAAGCACCCTTTCTTATCCTCTTCATTGAAAACACTTTTTATTTCCTTAAAGATTTGAAATTTGCAGTGGTGGAGGGTCTTAGAGACAAATATTTGACACACAAACGCTCAAGTTGAAGGATGAAGTTGGCAGCTTTATACCTATCCCATAGGAAACTTCCACATGCAAACCTCAGAGTAGAAAACGTAGTAGGTATGAGAGTACAGCAGTGGCTACCAGCTGGGACATGACCTTGTTTTCTGGCTTCTGACCTTCCGGGGGAAATGAGATGAAGAAAATACGTCTTCTGGAAAAAGGGGTCCTCAATGCTAAAATTTTTCATGACATCCAGAAAAATGGGACGTTAATCAGTAGCTGTTTGGACTGACTTTGGGTGAATAGATTTTATAGTCATAAAAGGTTTAAATAAGTGCCTTACAAACTTTAAAGTATACATACATCTGGGTAAAATGAAGTTTGTGATTTAGTGGTTCTGGGGTTCTGGGCTGGAGCTTATATTTCTCCTTTTCTAACAAATTCTCAGGTGATGCCAGTGTTATCACTGGACCATGGCTTGAGTAGCAAGGATCTAGTCATTGAATACTCCTCCTCATTCTGGCCATCAAAAAGTGTTTGTTTAATACAATTTTCATAAGTGTCGACTACAGAATAAACTAATTTCTTCCTGCATTTAACCTGAATGTCTTTCCTGAAAATCTTTGAAGTATTAACATACGAGTCTATCTTCCCTAAGTTAAAAATGCCTGAACATTCATCTTATATGCCCTTTTCACCTTAATCATTATATTTATTGGTTCAATGGTAATACAATATCCTAGGAATACCAAACTATTTTCAGATTTCTTGACACTCTTTCTGCCTAAAATCTTACTGCTTGTCTTAACTATTGACTAAATATACTTACCATACCACTGATCACCTGTTATTCAATGCACTCTGAAAACTGCATTGATTAATGTGTCTAAATGATCAAATTACTTAGCCAAAAATCAATATTGCATTTTTAATATTCCACAGAAAGTCTGCTTACTCTTCAACTCTGGATAGAAAGGAAACTATAGGAATTATATTTTTGTATCTGAAATTTATACCACATACAGGGAAAATACATACGTAAGAATATTATTATTATTATTATTTATCTGAGAGCTCACATAGTAACTATTCTCCCTTAGTAGTATAGCAGACTACTCTAATTGCAGAAGTAGTCTTTCCAGGGCAGGAATCACTCATAATTTTAATCTGCAATCCTAAATTAAGAAGACAAACAGGCTTGGCAAAATTGGCATGGATTTAATCACAAAATATTAGGACCAGAACTGCCTTAGAAAGTATCTAGCTGGTTCCCAAAGTTTGCGATTTAGACATGAAGACAATAGGAGATAAAAAAAAAAAAAAATGTCTATGACTATACCAGCTTGTTAATGGCAACTGGTCTGACCATCAATTCCCAGACTCACTAATTCTGGTGACTAGAAATCCAGAAGCTAGGGTTCTGGTCACAGGTTTGTACAAATCATTGGGCTTTGGGGGTTTTGTTTTTCTCACCTGCAATTCAAATTGTTATTTCTCTAATACACAATTTAGATTGAATATAATCTGAATCCAAGAAGATTACTATTACAAAATATATGGAGAATTTTGTGGCAACTCAATTTTACTTTTGAGGATGTGCAATACAACCTGAATAAATAATTTTGATGACTAACTGAATACTAACATGAGTTGGTAGGATGAATAAATTATTATCTGTATATCACTGGATTTATTTTCAATTTCATATTTAGTGGTTCAACTGAAAATGACACTGAATTTTGATATTAACATAAATGATATGAGATCTCACCAGAGATAATGGGTAGTACATTTCACATTATGAGCAAAAAATATAGTTACCTGACATATTTAAATTTAGATTAATAAAATGTGGCTGTTTCCATCCACTTTAAATATATTAAAAATGTTACATAAAAAATTGTGAGCTATATGA
>NW_007727983.1:309081-312331 GCF_000696425.1 Galeopterus variegatus
GCTGTTTCCATCCACTTTAAATATATTAAAAATGTTACATAAAAAATTGTGAGCTATATGATAGCTATAGTAACCATGATGCTAATCTATAAATTTCATTTGCCTTTATAGTACAGTATGGTTAGTTCTACATTTATACAGAATTGTGTGTGTGTGTGTGTGTGTGTGTGTGTGTATGCATGTTAGGCTGCAAATTCTACTTTGTACTAAATAAAAACATCGAAGAATTTCCAAACATACCAAAAATACATTTTATCACAAATAAAGAATTTTGGTAACAGATGGGGACACAAAGAATATCCTTTCCCCTTGATTTTCTGGACAGGTAAGAAATGTTCAAAGGATTTTTCAGTGAGGAGTAGAGGCTTAAGGAAATGAGTATTACCCAGTGTAACTCCCAAGACATGTAAACTACACATATGAGAAAAATAGACATTTATTTTTCTCTCCTGGATTGCATCTTCAGCCTCCACTGGGGAAGAATTGCTCTTCTTGGAGCAATAACAGCAGTATGGTGTCTAGTTACCATCCCAGAAGGGAGTCAGAGACTGTTAACCAAGGAGCATGTCTGGAACATTTTTTAACATCCTCAAGTTTGTAATTTCTCATATATCTGTCTGTTTCCCCATAAAAGTAATGCCCTGAGTGTTTGGCTACATGGGCATCAAGGGAGGGACTGAAAAGACTGTCACTCTATGCAGCTAAACGTGAAGAATAACCCACAAGGGATATGCTGGTGGTGAAAACTGTAAAGTGAGGAGGAAAAACAGCTGGAATACTAGGGTTTGCAGGAAAGCTTAGGAAGCTGACTGTGTGGCTCCATAAAAATTACATTCCATATTTATATTTAAAATGGAGTAGGTGAGATTAACACAGAGTTGTTTCAGGAAGGAGGGACATTGAATTATGGAGAACTGCTTACCAGTCCAGACTCACTAGATAATTTCCACATTCCTCTTCACCTTGCAGCAACAGAGCATCTTTCAAAAGTGACTATGTCCTATCTGATTCTTCTGGAGCAAACAATTCAAACTTGATCAGTTGAAGAGTAATGATAAAAGTGTTTTGCTAGGAGAGGCGTAAAGGAAACTCTACCACTGTCTCATAGCATCATCTGGTAGATAAAAGCCACAGTTTGAAATGAAATCTAATAGTCTGCCTTTGCACATTTACAAAGTGGAAACAATTTATTAAAAACTTACAACTTGCAGAGATGAAAGCTTTATCAGTGCCTGGAACACTTTGCTGTTATCATTGCGTTATTGTCATTTCTGTGTTGTTGTGACACTAGGAATTAAAATCATCAAGGGAGGTGACCTAATCAGGAGGAGAGACCTCAGTTTGCTAGAGTGAAGTAGATACTGGCTGTCAAAGCATGGGTTGTAGAGATGCACTCATTATTTACATGGAGTCTGCTTGCTGTTTGATAATCGTCCTGTTCTTTCTAGGTTAGTTACCATTCTGCTCTCATTTCTCAGTTAGCACCCCTTTTCAAAACACACTCAATCAGAGGACATTATTTATCAAAACACTTGAAGAACATGGATGAAGGCTGTGTGGTGTGTTTTGCATACTTATTCAAAAGAGATTGTCATTTCAATCAATTGAAGATCTTTAGTAAGTGTGAGCCCCACAGGATTCAAAGTGAAGAGAAAGTCACACTCCATGGATTGTGTTTTTTTCCCAAGGTCTTCCATCTCGACAATTAGATTGCTGTTTGCATGAGTGTGTATGTTTGTTCCTGCCTGTAAATGGATTCATCATCTCAAGCTTTTATTATTATTTATAAAATACTTGGCAGAGTGATTATAAAATAACTGAATTTTTGTGAAGAGCAAAGTAAAAAGGATGAAAAAAATTGCCTAAAATACCATTACACAGTAGAAACTACTATTAACGTGTATAACCAGATTGTTACTTCAATTTTTTCCATGCATATATTCAAAATAAGTAACATCATGTCATATGCACAATTTTGTAATTTTTTTTTATTTTACTTTAGCATGAGCTAAACATTCATTAGATAAGATACTCAAAAACCAATTTGCAAAAACATACTGATAATTATATTAAAATATAAAAGTTGAATCCATTATATAAATAAAAACCACAAATACCTAAGCTATTGTTTAAGATATTTTAAACACAGATAGACAATACATAATTAGCATATAAAATATTCTACACAATGGAGAATAATACAACATAATGGAAAGATGGGCAAATGACATTCACAGAAGCAAAAATTTAAAGAACCAGTAAACATAACTTAAAATTCTAAACTAGACTGGAATAAATTTTTTTTAAAGCACACATAATGAAAAACCATTTCACACAATGATATCCACAAAAATACTGAACTCTAAAAATGCCAGGTACTATGCTTTTGTGAAAATATGGTGCAATGAAGTGTCTTAAACATAGCCTAGGAAAGTAAAATAGATATATATGCTTAGACTCTGCATTTCCATGCCTACTTGTATGTACCTTATACGAAACTTGTGGTACAGTGAGAAAGAGACATGTGAAGAATGTTCGTTGCAGCAGTGTCTTCACAGCAACAAATTAAAAGTAACAAGTGTCTATTAATATGAGAAACAATAATCAAATTGTGGTTATTCACATTCTAGTATACTTGAATGAAATAAAATGAATTAGAGTTACCAGTATCAATATGAATAAATTTCATAATTATAATATTGAGAGAAAAGTGAGTTACCAAAGAATACATACAGTATGTTGACATTAATTATTTAAAACACGCACAATGTCATGATGGATAGCATGCATTAACCTATCTTACCTATCTATCTATGTCTACACATATGCTTATCTATACACATATATGTCATGTATCATTCCTCTGAATATATATATATATGTTCATATTTATATATAGAAATATATATATTCCTCATATATGTGAAAAATTCAACACTCAATTGAAAAAAATAAATATATTTGTATTGAAGGAAGTGTGATGTAATCAAAGAGGGAATTAAACTGTATTTATAAAGTTTTATTTCTTGAGTAAGAACAGGAAATATCTACATTGTGCTTTACTAAATGCCAGGCATACATCCAAGTGTTTTACATATATTAAAATATTTATTCTTCCCAATAACCCTATGGTTAGGTTCGAATTTCAACCCCTACTTTGCAGATAACAGTTTTGAGGTACAGAGAGATTAACTTTCCTGAGGTCAGTCAGCTAGTATGTGGCAGAATCAGGATTCAAACCCAGCTGATC
>NW_007727983.1:312759-313932 GCF_000696425.1 Galeopterus variegatus
TAACTTTCCTGAGGTCAGTCAGCTAGTATGTGGCAGAATCAGGATTCAAACCCAGCTGATCCGGCTCTGCACCTTGACTTTTCCTCACCGCATAATTGCCTCGGTCTGTACTCCTTGGTAGCACAGGTGATACGTGCAAATGTACTCATTAGATTCATCCTCAACTTTCACATGTATGAACTCTACTATAATGTGAAGTATAAATAAAGGGGCTATGGTCACTAATATACAAGCCTGAATCATTCAAATTAAGGTCTTTAAAAAAATCTGTCCCAACCCATGAAGTAGGTTTTCTAGAAAAGCAGGGACACGGGGTAGAGGTGACTCTGGGAGTTTCATGCCTGATTTGAAAACACATGATTATGATAAATTAGAAAGGTTAATTGCTCTGCACAAAGCATAATAATTAGAATAGCTGCCTGGCCCGGATCCTAGGAAATTTGTTGTAATTTTAGAGTTAAAGGGAGAGTTAAATCCTGCATGCTGTGAGTCAAAAGAACAAAACCACGTAGGGGTAAGGAAATCTATGAAATTTTGAAATTTGGCAGTTAGATTCGAAGTGTATGAAGCCTACTTCCATTTGGTTCAGAGTGAGAAGCATGCAGTGGAGCAGTTTCAGGAAGCAGCAGGAGGACTACGTGGAGTGCTCATGGGCCTTGGGTCCTCCTCACCAGCCTCCCACTCACCACTAACTGAGGGATCGGGGATCTGGGGAGCATGCCACGAGGAACTGCCAGAAGCAGAGCATGCAGAGAGATGCTGACCTTGCTCTCTTCCTTTGGCAGACCTAAAAAAAGAGAAGATGTGGGAAACGTTCCCTCCTCTACTGTACACATTAGAAGACAATGAGAAAAATAAACTCAGTGTCACAGGACTCAGGCCACATTTCTCCCTGTCATTTGTTTGAACTGCATCTATTGAGAATCATCCCATTACACCACCACCACTGTAAGACATATTTTACTTCAATGTTTACTGAGTTTCTTATTTTAATTTCCTTGTCTTTCAGGTGTGTATGGCTTGACAGGAACCTTTACTTTCACATAAACGTGATTCTGTATGAATCTTTCGCTGTGATGTATAATGTCAATTAAGTGTTCAAGAAAATTAAAGCATTTTTGAGATTTGCATAAGAAGGGAATACATGTGCTTGCATACAAATGCTCTTTTTTT
>NW_007727983.1:315483-329769 GCF_000696425.1 Galeopterus variegatus
CATCTACCAAATATCACTAATAATGATGACTGTTTTATAAATATCTGATATTTTTGTCTGATGTTTGTGTTGATTCATTTCAAGCTAATAAAGGTACTTAAACTTTTGAAATAAAATAAAAGATGGTTTCTCCGTTTTCCTCATAAGACCAAAGTGCTTTCCAGAATTCATGACATATATAGGGCAGGAATCAAATTTATTTACTCTTATATCCATCCACATAGGTTGGTATTCATAGCTTGAGAAAGAGTCTGCATGCCTGGGTCACAGTGCTGTGATGGATATGAACCATTTGTCATGACCACTGGAACATGGAGTGGAGACATCCACGGTGCATACTTGTTATGTCTCAACAAAGTATCCACAGACTCCTTAAGAAAAATTTTTAAAGTTAAATACTTTTCACAACATGCAGGCACAGGCTTACCCACCAGAGTCTAGTCATAAGAAGATAAAAAGTCAGAATATGTCTATGCCCAGAGGAATTAGCAGCTAACACGAATATTCATTCTACTTGGTAGATATAACCTTAGATAGTGAATGTGGATAATAGGCACTATCATAACTGTGACTCTTCTGTTAGGATTTTCCTTTGCTCTTTTTCAGAAATTCATCAAGAAATGTATGTCTTCCCTTTGGGGACTGAACAAATTTAAAAGCCAATCCAAATATTCTGGTTTGTAGAAGTAGTCATTCTTCCTAGTTAATAATTGACATTAACTTAGGAATTTGTGATTTTTGGCAGTTAGGGTCAGCTTTCCAAAGGTTGACAGCCTCAGAAGCATCAATACAATGAAGTTTTTCAACCAGAAATTCTGGATATGACTCTATTTCTGTAATTCCCTTATGAGGGATATATATCAAATTATAGTCTGCTGCCTCCTCCTTTTACCTTCTCTTAACTGCAGCAGATTCATTTATTTTTTCAGGCCAAAGATTACTTCACCAGGGTAATCAATGTAAAAATACACAAAATAATCAGGGTTGAATGCTTCCTATTGACCAAATTCAGTTAATAGGCCATCAGTGATTATACAAAGTCAAATCAAACAGAAAACTTCCAATACGTTATGATACTACATAGACAAGATTCATATGCTGTGATATATTAAAACAAATCTTTCTATAAAAGTATCTGTCACCACTTCATGTAATAGAGGACTCCTAAATGCTATATCTGTCTTGAACTCATATGTTTCTCGTGAGTGTTTTGTTATACATGTGTTTATCTGAACTTTTGTTCTTTTGTTTGATACTGAATCTTGATATTCACAAGTACCAATTTGCACCCTTGGAGATTCGTAATAATTTTGCTAAGGGCCCTCCTTCGTCTAGTCTAACCCTCTGGAGGCATTTGTGAAGCAAAATTCCGTGACTAGAAGCTGCTATGCTTTAATTTGTACCAACACATGGTATCAAAGATCATAAAAGCAATGTTTTCATCCAATTAAACTTGGTAGAAGCTAATGAAAACTGCCCAGAGAATTTCTCTTTGTATATTAAAGATACACAAGAACTGTCACTCAACTTGTTTCAACTGACTGTGCATGGCAATAATAATCTTGGTTAGCAATAGCTGTGAGGAGTTTGCATCCATGAAGGGCAAACCACGGAGGACGTAAAGATTAGCCAGAATTCGGCTAATCTGCCACCAAAGTTTTAATGTTTATTCCAATCATCTTCAAACTCATTACGTCTACAAAATTGAGTTGCAAATCTCTGGAGCACATGCTTTATTAAGAGATGGCTGGAACTTCCCTTTTCCAGTTGGGCAGAAGCCCTGTGAGGACTTCATTTTTTTCCCCAGGAGAGTGTTGGCACATCTGTCAATAGCCCAAGCCAGAACCAAGGAGTGCATCTGAGTGTGAAATAATGTATTATTAAAAATATTATTTTTGGACTCATGTTCTTAGACATTTTCTCCTACCTGATAACTTTAGCCATCTCTCATTTAGAAGCTCTTTAACAAAATATTGAATCATCTGGCTGAGGTTCCTTTTGTACACAGATGCCAGAGGTTTTCACGTATTTGACATTTTCCCTTTTATCCCAATGGTTTCCCTCGCTGAGCACATCTTTCAGCATTGGTACATTCATTGGGACTGAACAGACACTAGGAAGAGGTGTGTGGCCTTTTGTTTCAAATATTCTATCTTTCAGAGGGTTAATACAAAGAGGTCCAGAAAATACGAGCTTCTCATATCTTGGCTTCCAGAGGGTTAAGACAGACGGAGAGTTCCAAAAAATGCTAGACTGGGAGAACAAAGTCTCTGAAGCAGCTAGGCTTAGAGCCATGGAGGACAAAGAGGTCCAGAAAATACGAGCTTCTCATATCTTGGCTTCCAGAGGGTTAAGACAGACGGAGAGGTCCAAAAAATGCTAGACTGGGAGAACAAAGTCTCTGAAGCAGCTAGGCTTAGAGCCATGGAGTCCAAGCCTGAGGCAGGTCAGATGCCAGGATTTCAAAGGTCATGTAAAGATCAGCCAAAAACAAATTCCAATAGAAGCCAGTTCAGGTGTCAGCAGATTTCTCATGGAGAGAGCTGGGAATGCTTTGCTCCGGTACTTGTCTGTGTCCGACTTATTCACATTAAATGGGGGAAAAGGCCAAAAATCTGGCTGTATGACACAGCTCATGTAGAAGAAGAAATATAAGGGCATTTTTTAAAAAAACTTCATTTTATAACAGTGGAGGAAAAAATGACAGGACTCAGAGACAATTTCTCAAACAGAAAAGATGAAAAATTGTCTTGAAGATAAAAATAATTTATGATAAAACAGTGGCACAGTGTACCATATACACAGTATCTTATCTACGCGCATATAGTTTACCATATGATGTTAATCCATATAATTTCAATTCTTTTTGTAATTAAAGATTTTGGATTTATGTAAATCAATATTTATTTGAAAGAAAGTCTACTACAATGAAAAAGGCATACAGCCCTAAGCTATGGAATTTGCTGTAAATGTTTTAATATACACTCTCAAAACCTTCTACATCCAAGGGACATGGATAGCTGAAACTATGGATGCTCCCCATGGAACTGAACAATGGCATACACAAAACATAGGGAGAAAAGACACTAAAACAAGAAAGAAAAACAAGGAAACAGTGACGTCAACTGGAAAAAAGAATGGCATGGAGATAACCCAACAGTGTATGACCTTGTTCAGAAGACATAAACTTTCTAGACCTGTTTGTTTATTGCAAAGAAAACTCCCTGCAGTTGTAAATTGTTTAGATTTACCAACATTTTTATTTTCATGGAAAGGAATTGGAAAAAAAATGAAAAAAAAGTCTACTTGTTTGCCCATAATTTTATTTTTTCTAAAATTTTCAATTTCAAACATTAGTCACTGGTATAATGTCATTTTATTGAATATTTCAAAGCTAATAAAAGTCTGTGTTTCAATGGACATTACCAGAACAGAGAATTTCCAACACCTGGTTAAGCTTGCACTGAGTGGAGTAGGTGACATATCTTGTAGGTTAGCATCTCTAAATTTTATTTTATATTTAGTGACCTCAAACTTTATTTGGAACAGTCCTGAAACAGCACATTAACATTTTTTTTTACTAGTGAGGACCAATAGCATCTTAATTATATAATTAAAATCTTACAAGTACAAATAATAAACGATGGCAAGTAAATGAAGTCCAAAGGCATTAACAGACAGAGACGTATGTCTCAGGACAGGAAAACAAAAGCCTTTAATGAACGTTCCATACAAAGCAAATTATAATTTGCAGAAGGTATGTGGAGAGCTTTTATTCTTTATCTCCTGACAATGGAGTGAAGCAGAAAGAGTTCTGCTAGGCTGGATGCTGCCAGTGCCTGGCTTAACCCTGGTCTAGTTACATCAGTACCCAGTAAACAGTTTCTTCATCCCCAGTCATGGGGGTTGTTAATCTAACTCATATTTTTGGGCTGTCCTTCATGGAAAGAGGTAAATGCCAGAATGCTCTGATCAAACTTTGAAAAGATTTTAAAAACAGTTTCTAAAAGCGGTTCAGGATTAACCTGATTTTTTAAATGTAATTTCTTGTGGTTAGCATTTATGTGATTTTTTGAAATAAAACTGGTGGATTGCTTTTATTTGATTTTCAAATTAGTCAAGATCCTTAAAATATAGAAAGCTACCACCATAAACATTATGAAAAACGAAAAGGGAAGGAAAGTATAAGATCCGGAATGGAATTTGCATTTCAGAATTACTCTGTGATAGACTCATGTATATTATTCCTAGTAATCATGACAAAAATGATAATAAAGTAGATATTTATTCTAACACTACAAATGATAAAATTGAAGATCCTAACACAGTTTAGTAACTACAACAATGTCACACAGCTAAAAAATTGTGACAGAGTTTCAGTCCAGGTCAGAATCCAAATTTCATTATCTTTCCAGGAGTATTATATACATAACAGACAAAAACAACTCTCAAATATTTTGTAGTAGTGACACCATGGAGCATTCTTTTTGACAACCTTGGCTGAAGACTTTTAAACAAACGTTAAATTGCCAACAACAGGTTAGAAGAAGGCATTTATTACTCAAGCACAATTAACTCTAAAATCCTAATTACTAGAATAAAGACAGCTAGAGGAAAGGCTTAAACTTATTCAAATTCAATAAAGGTGCAGAAATAAGCAATTTACTCCTGATTCCTTCACTTTCTCTCTCTCTCAAATTTTTGCAAAGTTACATAAGTGAATATCGAAGAGTTTGTTTAAAAGGACAGAGTAGTTAAATACGCTGTCATGTTTCCAATATAGAAAGCAGTTAAACCAAACAAACTGGTCAGAAACACAACAGAGATAGATTATAAAAAAACATAACACAAAGGTAGCATGTATTTAAATTATGCTATATACATGTCCAAAGGTTTACTACATATTTATAAGAATACATCCCAATTTAAGGACTCATATCCACAAACCTCAGCCACTGTTTGTAAGGACACAGAAAGAAGTAAAGTGGTGGATAAAGAAAAATGAATGAATGAAACATGAAAAGGACCTCACACAGAACAATTTTGTTAAGATGCTATGAATGTAAGCCTTGATTAATAAAGCCTTGTAAACCTTCACTTGAGGTCCACATTTTCTAAAGACTTAAATGAAGCCATAATTTCCAGTGGGTATCTTAGAGTCTGAAGACTTAATGGGCTTTCCAAAGAGCCTAAAAATGAACAGTTTACACAATTAGAAAATATAACAGCATTATTTGCTGGAAATTTTCTTTTCTTTTTTTATTGATTATGAATATTCATGAAGTATAAAGCTGATTGTCACCACTCATACCCAAGATGTGACTGCCAGATCCATACTGGTAGGAATTTTTATTTTCTAAATGTATGGCTTTATGCCATCACATGTTACATTAACTTAAAAGAAAAAAAAAAACACACTTTTAATGCAATAGTATGAGGAAAAGTTTGTAGTATATTTGGAGGTCAATTTCATATAGACCAAAGTCAAGAATAGATTTGGCAATTCTATAATTAATTTGATTAATGTAAATGGATATATCAGATCATTCAGGTTGGAACACTGATTTTTAAATGTGTCTTATCTGATGTGTCAAGTTACATTCATTAAATTGAGCAATTAATTGCAAAATTTTCACTTTTATTATATAACACAGAGTCATCATCAGAAGGAACTGTGTTTAGACTTCTCAAATGTAAATTGATAATAGCTCTGAAGAAGTTATTAAATTAAAACTTTGGGATAAGCAGATCACACACATGCATCTCTATGGCTTATTTACTGCCAACAAAGAGTAGAAGTGTTTATGACACTAAATCAGTTCAGAAACGTGTGTGATCCAAATAATAGTGAAGAAAAAATAAGATTAAAATCAAAACCTTGCACTATATCAATCAAAGCTGCCTGTTGAGTGTAATGGTTTCTGATTATCTTAGGAAAGGCAGTTTAATATTTTTTCAAGATATCTATGTATAAATAAAGATTTTAACAAAACATTAGGATAATAGAAATCTCTTTTATTCCCAGAGTATTTTGAAGTAAACACATTTGTGAACAGCTTAATTAAGTTCCTATACCTAAAGTCAACTTTGAACAAGAGTAGATATAGAGAGAATATTGAAACTAGCAACAGGAAGAAAATAAATATCAACTTATTATAAAGTATCAGAGGGCTGAAGCACAAGCAGTGCATAGAAATGAAAAAAGGAAAAGAAATCTATAGCAGACTCAAAATTGCTTTCTAGGCAAGCCAGGTTAAACATTTTCACTATTTTGGGGGGAGAGGGTGAGAAAAAATAAGATTTCAGGATCATACCATGTAGAAATATTGGTTTCATATCAACAATTTGTAACATAAAATTCCAAAAAAATACATAATGAGCATTTTAATAGTGTGGGTTCATTAATTCTCAACCATTTTCTTAAAATTTTCTGCATAAAGTTCTACATTTATAAATTCCCTCAAATTCTCTTGTATTAAGGAATTCTTGGAAATCATGATTTTGAACTGACTAAATACACTGTAATCAGTCATCAGAAATTTTGATTGCTAGGATTGTCCGAGCAGAAAGAAGTAGATCCTATAAAATTTTAATTGCATGTGTGCAAAAACAAAAGTGAAACTTTACCATTATATGGCAAAGAAATTAGATTGAAGTGGATCTGAGAGGGGATTACAAGATAAAAATTTTTAGCTTTATGAATTGTGTAATACAAGATTGTTCTTTCCACTTATGGTACATTGCATATATCATAAAATTATGACTCCAAATACTACTTCACTTTAAAATTATATGATATATATATATATATATTATATATGTATATGAATATAAATATAAACAATAGAAATATATGTGCATAAATAGAGAGAAAATGTAGCTTCCAATGCAGAAATATTGAAAATCATATAGTATCCTTAGTTTGAATCAAGCATGAAAGAATAAGACATTTATGTTTCTAATATTTGATGTTAAGATTTTGTATCCTTAGGATTTAGCATTGTTATATAATGTTTCAGATACACATGCTTAATATGACATAAAGAGAACAATATTGTGATAATGTAGTAAATTATCTCTAATTTGGAATGATTTAAAATGTCAATTATTGAGCATTTCAAAAATGGTGAACAGTTAATGTATTTTTTTCTTTTCTCTTTGGAATGATTTTTATTTATGCTTTCTTATGAACTTAAATTTTTATATCTTTGTGTGTGTGTGTGCATATACATGTGTGAATATGTCTGGATATTTGTATGCATGTTTACAGTAGTAAAAAACTGCATTAGAAAATCAATTTCTTAATTTGTGGTATACGAGAATGATTCAAATTTTTAACACTTTGATTAAATGTGCATAGTAAAATAAAGTTTTATATTACCATAGAGGATTAAAATCATTAGGATTACACACATTAAAATTAAAAATCTCAAGAAGTACAAAATTTAATAATTGGTAGAATTAAATGATCACTGGTTATTTACCCAAAGGTGCCATTAATATAAAACACCTAAAAATTAATCATTCTACACATACCTATTTTGTCTATATTTTCTCCTGCAAATAGATTATAATATTAAAACAGAAAACATTTTAATAATATGACTGATTTGTTTATTCATTATATATTTTAAAAACCTATTAATCTAAGATTATGCCATTTCCCTACTTTAAATATCTCCATCTCTATTGCTTTTTAAACAAAACTTAAATCTCTAATTTTGAATTCTGAGGCCCAAGAGCTAACCAGTGCCTGTTTCCAAATTCATCCCATTCTCTCTCCTCCTTGATCAATAATCTCCAGACACACTGAAGTTCTCTCAGTTTCTCAAATGTGGCTAGGTATTTTCCTCCTTAGGGCCTTCACATATATTGTCACCTTCTCTAGAGTGGCCTTTATTTTGCTTGTCTCCATATTTAATCCTTCTCATAATTTTGGTTTAGACTTAAATAATTCATTTTTGGAGTAGCTTATTTCCCTGCCAATCTTATATAAATAAGTTGCTCCCTATGATGAATGCTGTATTATACCACCTAGATCTTCCTTTGGATTGACACACTTACTCCCCCAGCAGCTCAGAGAGTTAGTGGTTTACAGTTTTCAGCTTCATTCCTGCTTTAGGGATTATTCCTGGCTGAAGACAGCTGCTTTTTTCAAGGCAGCTGGCATTGAATGACTGGCTGATGCAGGGGTATAAAGGTCCAGGATGAATAACTCAGTTTAGGACCCCTCTGAAGGGCTGCCCCAGCTTTGGAGCCCAGTGTGGGATTGAATGAGATCTTCATTGTGATTGTATCACCTTCCAATGTGTACTACTGCCCCGTTGTCCCCTTAACTCCTCCACAAGTGTGAATTTCAAAAGTACTCCCCCCAATCTTTCTACACACAAATATTCATCTTAGAGTCTGTTTCCTGGGAAATCTGAGTTTGGTATTAGAACTGTTTTAAGGAAGCAGACTGTAAAATGGGATTTTAGACCTGGATCAACTTGCAGCCTGTTGACAATAAGGCTCATTGCCATTCCTTGGAAGAAGATAGAACACTGAGAATCCTAGCAGGTGAAAGCACTGCAATTATTAAGAATTTCACCAATGCTAACTAATAGAGGATACTAACCAATGAAAATACACTCATGAATGAAGCACCAGTTAGAGTGAGAACCTTATAGATGACCATGCAACACAGGATAGCAGAGAGAACACTCCAGTTTCCAAAGTAATAAGAAAAACATTGGTGTGAGGGAACCAGAAGATGAGTGGTGGTTGTACTTTCTGGGTCAGCACTGATAGTAGAAGATGCAATCATAGAACTGGGTCAATTAATAAAAATAAGATGATAGGACCCCAAAATATTTAAGGCCACAGCTATTATTTAACTATCAGAAGCCAAAGGGGCACAATTATTATACACATGGAAGGATACAGTGGTAGTGGATGGGAACTTACCTACAGAAATAGTTAATGAAAACAGTACCCTTAGGGCAAGTATTACTCAAGATTCTTGAGGATTCTTGAGTATTACTCAAGAATGGATAACCAGGAAACTAAAGTAAACTGCACCAATAAAAAGTCATACTCATGGCCAGTTTCTAAAATGTGAACCAACTGTCTGAATGAGAAACTGAGTCCTGGGAGAAAGTACTCTGCTATACACTTTCAGGAGTATACTATAATGATTCCCCTGTCTTTTCCCACAGGCCTACATGTAAACATTCATTGGAGAAAGAAGAACACTCAAATATTTTGAGAATCCAAACACATTTTTTAACCTTTTCTTAGAAGGGATAACTGATAAGTTATCAACAAATAATCGCAATGCACAATGCAATGTAAAACATCTTATTATATGGACTAACAATGCACAGTGCAATGTAAAACATCTTATTATATGGACTAATACATGGCTTAACAGAGGAGACACAGTCAACTCAGTTTTGGGGTACTGCTCAGAAATACAGGAGATCCCTTGATATTGGCCATAGCAAAGACTTTTTTGCTATCACACCAATAGCTCAGACAACAAAAGCAAAAATAAACAAGGAGGACTATATCAAACTAAAAATCTGCACAGCAAAGGAAATGATCAGCAAAATGAAAACATAGCTTATGGACTAGGAGAAAATATTTGCAAACCATACATCTGATAAGTAGTTGATGTCCAAAATATATAAGGACAACTCAGTAGTGAAAAACAAACCAAAATAAAACAAGCAACAGTAAACAGAAAAAAAGAATAACCTGATTAAAAAATGGTCATAGGAGATCAGGCACATTTGCATATGCCAAAATAAGGCAGCCTTATTTATCAAAATTACAATGATATTTTTTCACAGAAATAGGAAAAAAAAACAACAAAATTTATATGGAACCACAAAAGTCCCCAAATAGTCAAAGCAATCCTGAGCAAAAACATCAAAGTTGGAGGCATCACACTCTCTGACTTCAAAATATACTGCAAAGCTATAGTAATCAAAACAGTATGGTATAGGCACAAAAACAGACACATGGACCAATGGAACAGAATAAAGAACCCAGAAATAAATACATATGTATAGCAATTGATCATTGACAAAGAATATACATTGAGAAAGGGACAGTTTCTTCAATAAATGGTGCTGGGAAAAATTTGGAGATCCATATGCAGAAGAATAAAACTAGACCCCTATCTCTCACAATATACACAAGTTAACTCAGAATGAATTAAAGTCTTAAAGGTAAGACCTGGAACTATAAAACCACTAGAAGAAAATACAAGGGAGACACTTTAGAATATTCAAGTGGGCAAAAATTTTATAAATAAGACCTCAAAAGCACAGGCAATAAAGGTAAAAATAGACAAATGGAATTATATTAAAACAAAAAGCTTCTGAACAGAAAAAAAAAATCAACAAAGCTAAAAAACCTGCAGAATGGGTGAAAATATTTGCAAACTATTCATCTGACAAGGGATTTTAATATCTAGAATATATAAGGAATTCAAACAACTCAATAGCAAAAAAGCAAAGATGGATAAATGAGCTGAATAGACATTTCTCAAAAGAAGACATAGAAATGGCCAACAAAAATATGAAAAAGTGATCAACATCACTAATTATCAGTGAAATGCAAATTAAAACAATGAGATATCATCTCACCCCAATTAAAATGGCTATTATCAAAAAACAAAATAAAACAAAACAAAATAATAAATGATGTGGAGAAATTATAAATGTTTGAGGTGAGAATGTGAATTAGTCAGCAATTATGGAAAACAGTATGGAGGTTTCTAAAAAACTAGAAATAGTACTATCATATGATACAGCAATCCCACTACTGGGTAAATATCCAAGGTAAAGGAAATCAATGTGTCAAAGGAACACCTCCACTTCCATGTTTATTACAGCTCTATTCACAATAGCCAAGAGATGGAATAAACATAAGTATCAATCAATGGATGATTGGATAAAGAATATGTGAAATACATACACAATAGAATAGTATTCAATCATAAAATAATAATGAAATCCTGACATTTGTAGCAACATGGAGGAACTTGGAGAAAATTACCTTAAGTGAAATAATCCAGGCACAGAAAGAGAAATACTGCATGCTCTCACTCATGAAAAAACATCTCACTAATGTTTTCCCTCTGTGCCTGGTAGTACTGGCAAATAGCAAGGCAAAACCTGCTTTTGGAGCTATGAGTTCTTCTCCAGATTAAAATTTATTTTGCATGTTCTCAGGTCTGGCTAACACAAACATTTTAAGGTCTAAAAAGGTAGACACCCATCTGAGTAGTATGAACTAAAGGGTTCTAACACAGCCCCCAGCCTCTGTCCTATACTTTTTCCTCCTAAGAACAATAAAGACGAATCCCCAGCTTAAAATGCATCCTTTGGAGCCTTTATCAAAATACCAACACACCTATAATATGCTGCCCATTCATGGAGGATGCTTTGTAAGGCTTCTTTCCATCTATGACAGTGAGTAGTAGGGTAATATAAATCTCTGGGCAGGAGGAACCAAAGACCTCAGGTAGTCTCAGCTCTAGATCTATGTGCCTGCTCTACTGGATACATGCCGCATACTAAACTCCTATTGACGCTGCCACAACACCATTCTGAGCTAGTATTTTAGTTGTTAAGATTAAATTATCCCTCCTGCCAAAATTAGGTATAATTCTCATCTTTATTTTGCTAGACCTCAAATTTTGACAGAAATTACATAATACCAAATAGCAAAATGCAGCCACGGTTGTGTACCCCTTTTTAAATGTAGTGTCCAACAGTAGTAGACAAATTGTCCCTGCTGCCCCTACATGTTTCTGCTTTCTACCTAAAGCTGGTGTTCTTTCACTGTTACAAAATTTGCAGAGTCTCAAAACAGGTTCAATTTTCATAGTCTTGGAGTGGGGAAATCAAGAGATTGCCAGCAAACTACAGCAAAGCCATTCTCATCCACTCTTTGTGTGTCGAAAGAGGGGTTCTAATATAAAATTTTGGAAACATTATATTATTATATAATATTAGAAATATATAAATATTTTAGTTTTGAAGGAAGAACTTGCAGATTAGAAATATGCTTTTGAAATAGCTAAAATTATTGATCCAGTCTAATTCTCAATATCTCCACAGAATTCCAAAGAATAATTGTTTCTTCCCTTTATTTCTGAAATTTGCTTTTTAAAAAGTTTTTTACTGAATAATTTGCCATTTCAAATTGTAGATTCAAAATGTCTAGATTTTACGGTGAATGACTTAGGTGAATAATTTAATTATCTACATTATCGTTAGTTTTATATGATAAAGAATGTATCTGAAAAGTCCATCTCCTACTATGGTTTATTTATGTCTCTTTCTGAATGTCTTTCACATTTGCTTATAACTTTTTCCCAAAATAAAGACAACAAATACCCACACCATATACAACCACATATAGACATTTTAAGGAAATACAATATTTTCATGACTGTCTATCATACAGATTTTCTTAAATCTATCAGTTCCAAAGTCACTGTATAATTTTTCACTGATATCTCCCATTTTCTTACAAATGGAATACCCCACAAATGGATACCTGCAGAGTCAAGCTTTCCTAGAAATCCAGCCAACTCACCAACTCACACCAGTCAACTCAGAAATGATACAGTTGAAAGCAGTTTTCTGCCTTTGCTATTGCTCTGAAGCTCAGTTGTTTTTATTATACAAAAACACGTTAAGTAAAATAAACCAGACATAGAAAGAGAAATACTGAATGCTCTCACTCATGAAAAAACACCTCACTAACGCTTTCTGTCTGTCCCTGGTAGTTCAACCTCACTGTAAAGTGGCTTTTTCTAGATGGAGTTAGAGATCTCTCATTCAGAATTCTTAATTCTCTTTAAATTCCTCTGCAACTTTAGATGATTTATTTGGTGTTATTCTACTTTCCTTATTTGAAAAATTGGAGTAGTCGTTCTTATTTTGGTAGGTTATTGTGATGATTAAAATAAATTAAGTGATTACACATGTGCAGAACACCCAACCCAACTCTTGGCACAAAGTTGATGTTCAATAAATATTAGTTTACTCTCTTTGCAGCTTATATGATAAGAAAACAACCCATCATGTATTTGTCTGTAGCGCAGAGACACCATCTACTGTAATTGAGTTTTTTGATAAGTTATTACTTGCCAAATAAGTGTTTTTGCTTTTTACTTTTCGAAATATATCAAACACATAAGATTCTGTATAAATGTGTATTTAAAAAATAACAAAACAATGCCTACATGGAACAAACACTCTTCTACTATTAATCAAATTAAGGTTTGACAAGACAATCACTTTTGTGCTATTCTTCAGCATAATGCCCTTTCCCTGCAGAAGGAATTACTATCCTGAATTCTGCATTAATTATTAACTTCCATTTTGTTATATTTTACCGCATGTAAGTATATACTCAAAACAAATACTATTCAGTTTTTCCTGTGTATGAAATTTATAAGTAAAGTAAAATTTTGTGTATTTTTCTGACTTCCATATTTTGTGCAACTTTATGATTTTGAAATTAATCTATATTGATCTATTACCATCATAGTTTATGCATTTACAGTAGCATTCCATTATCTATGCAAACCACCATTTACTAGGCATTTTCTAACATAACAATTCCATTATGAATGTTATTATGGCAAGAGTATGAGCAGAATTATTGGGTTGAAGGAAATGTCCATGCTCAACTTAACTAGGTAATGCAAAATTAATTTACAAATTAGTGCTAATATACACTCCTACAGCTTTCTAAACATTTTCAGTGCTCCACATGTTCATCAATGCTTATTCTTTTCTGGGCTTTAAAAATTTGATTATTACAGCCATATGATTAAACACTTTACTATTCAACAGTAAAAAGGAACAAACTGGCACATGCTACATCTTGGATGAAACTTAAAAACATTATACTTAGTGACAGAAGCCAATCACACAAAAAAAATATAGTATATGATTCTATATACATGAAATATACAAAGAAGGCAATTTTTATAAACAGAAAGTAATTTATTGGTTGCACAGGATCAGGGAGGGTATGAGAATTAACTGTAAATATGAAAGGGAAATCTATCAGAGGGATAAAAATGTTCTGAAACTGATTTACTGATGATGATGACTGCCTCATTCAGTAAAATTACTAAAAAAAACATTGAATTTTATGTTGGAAATGGTTGGATTTTATGATATGGAAAATATACCTCTAAAAGATATTTTAAAATATAATCAGCCTTATCTATATAAGGTAAAATTTTGTGTACTAATCTGGATACTAATAAGG
>NW_007727983.1:330788-335358 GCF_000696425.1 Galeopterus variegatus
GCCATCTGAGCAGATTGTCACGTAGGAGTGGGCTCACAAGAAGGGGTGTGGGGCTTCAGGCTCCCAACACCTAATTTTGAAGTAGTTGCAAATATCAATTATTTTTCTTGTATTTTTCCCTTTTTGTGTCTTGTTTGAAAATCCCCCTTTTAACCCAAGATCATAAAATGAATTTTCAATGTTTAAGTTTTAAAATCTATATTTAAGTTCTTGATCCATCTAGATATGATTTTTGTACATGATGGCTTGTAGAAATCCATTGTCTTATTTTTTTCTCTAAATGTATAAATTGACCTGGCATTATTGTTGAATAATCCACTCTTTCTGCATTAGCTGTATTCTAGGTGTTTTGGTACTCAATTTTTATTATTTTCTTATTATTTATCCTTTCTAAATATTCACTTTTTTCTACAAATATATTTATGTCCCATATTTATTATTCATGTTTAACAGATTTATGGTCAGAGAATTGGTATGCATACATATACAATACATGTACAATACATGGCTTTTTGATAGTTCCTTTATGGTGAATTATAGAATAATGTCCATTGATGTGCAGTATAAATTTGAAAAGATTGTGTATTTTCCAGTGTTGGTAAAATAGATCAATTTCTAAATCCAATAAACTGGATCCACTGTAAATATAACAGATCATATTTGTCAAGTGCTGGACATTAATGCTAACATTTTATCTACATTGTTTATTAAAGATATTATTGAGTTACATCTTCCATAATGATGGCAGAATTGTCATTCTCCCATGTAGGACTCTCTAATATTGCTCTATGTATGCTGAGAATAATAGATATCCATGTGTAGAAGAATGAAACTAGACCCATACCTCTTGGCATATACCAAAATCAACTTAAAATGGATTAAAGACTTAAATATAAGACCTGAAACTCCTAAATGAAAACATAAGTGAAACACTTCAGGGTGTAGGACTGGACAAAGATTAGATGAATAAAACCTCAAAAGCACAAGCAATGAAAGAGAAAACAAACAAATGGATTATATCAAACTGAAAGCTTCTGCACAGCAATGGAAACAATTAGTAAAAAACAAATAATTCAATTAAAAAATGGGTAAAGGAGCTGAATAGACATTGCTCAAAAGAAGACATACAAATGGCCAACAAGTACATGAAAAAATGCTCAACACCACTAATCATCAGGGAAATGCAAATGAGAACCACACTGAGGTATTATCTCATACAGTTAGACTGGCTATTGTAAATAAGACAGAGGATAACAAACGTCAGTGATGATGTGGAGAAAGGAGAAAACTTATACACTGTTGGTGGGACTATAAATTGTAAATTAGTGTAGATGTTATGGAAAACAGTATGGAGCTTCCTCAAACAAGTACAGACAGAACTGCCATATGAGCCAACAATCCCACTACCGAGTACATACCCAAAGGGATGGAAATTGTCATGTCGAAAGGATACCTGCACTCTCATGTTTAACACATCTCTATTTACAATGGCTGAGATATAGAAACATTGTAAATGTCCATTAATGGATGACTGGTAAGGAAAATGTAGTATATATACACAATGGAATATTACTCAGCCATAATAACGAATGAAATCCTGCATTCACAGCAGCATGGATGAGCTTGGAGAAAATTATTTAAGTAAAACAAGTCAGGGACAGAAAGACAATCACTGTATGTCATCACACATAAGTGGGAGCTAAAAAATAAATAAGTGAAAGCAAGAAAGAACAACCACAATAATACATGGAACTTTCCAAAGGAGAAAACAGAACTGTGGTTAAGGAAAGGGGGGGTGGGGGGGGAAAGCAAGAAATTGGTTAATGGACTAAAAGAATGTTTAGGTTTTGTGGGCCGGCCCGGTGGTGCACTGCTACAGTGCGCCGCTTGGGAAGCGTGGTGGCGCTCCCGCCGAGGGTTCGGATCCCACATACAGACCGGCCGCTCACTGGCTGAGCGAGATGCGGGAGCAACACCAAGGGTTGCGATCCCGTTGCCGGTCCCGGTCTGGTACGGGCGCGATACTGAGGGTTGCGATCCATTGCCGGTCATGAAAAAAGAGAAAAAGGAAAAAAAAAAAAAAAAGAATGTTTAGGTTTTGTAATGATGAACATGCTGATTATCCTGATTTGATCATTGCACATTGTGCACAAGTACTGATATTCAACTGTGTACCCTACAAATATGCATAATTAATTATGCCTTAAATAAATAAATAAATAAATAATACTATGGACCAATTTATCCTCATTTTTACACTTACCAAACAATTTACAGTAAAGGATGGAGTTTAGAGATTCACTGGAGGTAGTCATTTGTCCTCAGTCTTTTTTCTCTTGTTTTCGAGAACAAAATGCAAGAGTATATAGTTTATTTTCTATGGTTGTGTCTATGATCTTCAATGAGATAATGCATACTAAGTGCTAAGCATGACATCTAAGACATATATCTTCATTATGGTTATTAATGGGATTAGGGAACTGAATTGAATAACTTTAAAGGTCCCACTAACATCTCATCTGTTTCTGTTAAGTAGGTCTAAGCTTGTAGATCTCAAAGCACATGGAATGCGTCCCCTTTGGGATAAAGCTATTCAGATTGGAAGTCCTAGTAGCACGCTCTTCTCCTTCTAAATTAGGAATTGCAAATATTCTGTGTAGAGAAAAATTAAAATAAGTACGATTATTGATAGGAAAGTGCCACTGAATTACAGAATATTTGTATACAGCAAGGTTAATTTCAGCAAATACTAACTGATAATTGGGGGTATTGTGCATTCTAGTCCTAGCAATGTCTTTGCTCATTTTTAGGAAATTAAATTCTTTCATGCCATTTCTGAATTACATTTAAATTCAGCTGTGGAGCTGTGAACAATTCTTATGTGAAATTCTAGCAGGTTAATCTTGCAAACTCATCCAGATTGCCTAAAGATCTATGTTGGGAGAGGAGATAAGAATGCTAATTTCATCTAGTTTTTTACCTTTTCTCCTATAGGGAAAGTGAATTGTTTAATAAAATGTTAATTTTTGTACCTCATTTTTATGGCTGATGCTACTATCGGGATGGACTGGATTGTTCTTTGAAGCAAAACTTAAACATTAATTGTATCCAGTGCGGTAACTACTCTCAGACACACATGCAATATAAAACCTTCCAGGTAAGGAGATGAGGAAGATACAGTGCCTGAGAGAAATTTGTCTGTTTTTCAATCAGCCTCCTAATATCATTCATTTGTAAAATACTTACGAGTATCAGAATATGATGAAATCTTTGACCTTAAACAATGTAAATTCAGAAAGAATAAAACTTAAACAAAATAAAAGATTTTTTATAAAATATAAGATAAAGCATTTATTTTCATACTTATTATATGCATAAGATAAATATGTATTATATGTATAAGATAAATACATGTAATAAATATGTATTATATGCATAAGATAAATACATATAATAAGTATGAAAAGAAATGTTTTGAAAAACCATGGAGAGACAAAAGCAGTTTTATTGGGTGAGATAAGGAAATACTACATTATGAGGAAGACATTTGATACGGACATTGATCAAAAGTAACATTTTCATATGTGGAGGTGACAGGGCCAGGATAAAGAATTTCAGATGAGAAGACATCATCAAAATGGTGAAATAGATGGTCCCCAGTGTCATTCTCTTCCACAGTGGATCAATTTACAGCTATTAAAAAGCAAATACTGCCAATCTGTGTCTGCTGGAGCCTGGGAGAAGAGGAGGAGGGACTCACAGAGGGTATAAAAGTGGAAGAAGCTGAAGCAGGAGAAAGAAGAAACTGCTCTGACAATTTTGAGCCCTGGCTGCTTCAGGGTCAGCCCCAGAGAAGAGCAGGAAGAACGTGTAACACACAGAGCAGGAGCTGACAAAAGCCACAGCTGTGCCCTTTGCATGAAGTTTCTTGTAGTCTGCAGAGGAGAAGAAAGCCTCAGAGTGCACCATACCAGCCCCCAGGCCAGCAAGACAACTGAAAGTGTTTTCATGGACCCAAATAGCAAGGGCTGCTGCCAACTGAAGAAAGGGGATACCCAGAGGCCAGTGAGTCATTGTGATGGATAGGTGCATGGCCCACCTCACAGGAAGTATTTAGAGTGTGAGAAGAGGCTGGCCCACTGGGGGAACATTGGGGTGCAGCAAAGGCAGATGATCTGCCTTCCAATCACCATAGGCCCAAATAAGCACAGGAGATTGATCAGAGAGATAGAACTTCAGGGATACTGTTTGCTGGAAGGACTCAGTCTCGGCCAGAATAAGTTGCAAGACCTGTAAGTGATTAAAAGGCCAACAATAAAGGTCAGAAACATACAAAAAGCCTTCTCGAGGGAATCAGCAACAAAGCAGCAATTTAGTTCAACCACAGAGCTCAAGTGTTGTTCCCCACAAGAAGCTCCCTCAATTTTGGGATTAACCAAAGAACAACAAGTTAATTCCAATACAGAGTTTAAGTCATGGTGGTAGCTAATAATCCAACATGGAACTGGAAAAAACAAAAACAAAAACAAAAACAAAATGCAAACCAGAGACAAAACTCTGATATTAATAA
>NW_007727983.1:335775-346126 GCF_000696425.1 Galeopterus variegatus
CCAGAATAATAGTGGATTTATGTAATGTATGACAGAGAATTCAGAATAACTCTCTTAAGAACGTTCAGGGAGTCACAAGAAAATACAGATAGAAAATTAAATAACATCAGGACAAGAATCCAGGAGCAGAATGAAAAACTTGACATAGGAAATGAATCAATTTAAAAAAAAGAAAAACAAATACAAATTCTAGAAATAAAGAATACATTATCTGAACTGAAAACTTGATTGAAAGTTCCAACAGCAGATTTAATCAAACTGAGGAAAGATTTAGTGAGCTCAAAGATACAACATATGAAATTTCAAATAAGGGGAGAAAAGAAAAGAGAATAAAAAGTGAAACAGAAATGCAGCAAATATGGGACTCCCTCAAACAAATTAACCTCTACATAATTTGCATACCTGAAAGAGAAGAAAAATGAAGAGATGTAGAAAGCATATGGAAGGAAATAATGGCCCAAAATTTCCCAAGTGTGGAAAAAGATGACAGCATTTAGGTCCAGGAAGCTAGAGGTTGCCAATCAAATTCAATCCAAGGAAGAACACTCCATGAAACATCATAATCACATTATTAGAAAAAAAAAAAAAAGACAACAAAAACTACTGTATCAAGAAAAAAGAAATAAAGCAGTTAAAAGAGCTCCAATATGTCTCTCAGGAGATTTCTAAGAAGAAAGCCTACAAACTAGAAGAGAATGGGATGATATATTTAGAGTAATGAAGGAAAAATTCTTGTCAGTCAAGAATGATCTATCCAGCAAAACTAACCTTCAAATTTGAAGTAGAAATAAAATCTTTCCCAGACACAAAAAACTATGGGAATTCACCCACAGTAGACCTATCTGACAGGAAATGCTAAAGGGAGTTCTTCAATTTGAAAAAAGACAATGATAAAGAGCAGCAAGAAAACATTTGACAGTACACAACTCATTGGTAAAGTAACTTCATAGACAACTTCAGAATACTCTAGTGTCATAAAACTGGAAGATAAACAGCTTACATCCTTAGTATGAAGACTAAAGGACAAAACTAACAAGAAAACAACAAATACAACAACCATATAAGAGATAGGAAATATTAAAATATGTAACTTGAATCAACCAAATGTCAAAAAGTAGAGGGAAATGATGACAAAGTGTAACATTGGTTTAGGTTCTTTCTTTTTTTTTTTAGATATCAAAGTTGAGTTCTTATTAGTCTAAAAAAATCTGTTATAACTATAACATGCTTTTTGTAAGCCTTATGGCAATGATAACTCAAAAACTTAGACATACTAAAACTTAATAGTAAGAAATCAAAATACACTGCTAGAGAAAACTATTCGATCAGAAAGGAAGACTGTAAGATCAGAAAAAAAGAGAAAAAGGATCAACAAAACAACCAGAACAAAAGTAACAAAATGGCAGTAACCAGTCCCTATATGTCAATAAAACTTTAAATGTAAACGGATTACATGTTTCAGTTAAAAGACACAGAATGGCTCAATGGATTATGAAATAAGAACCAACAATATGCTGCCTACAACAATTCACTTCACTTATAAAGATGCATGCTGATTGAAAGTGTAGAAATGGAAAAAGATGTTTCATGCAAATGGAAAGAAAAAAAAGCAGAAGTAGTTATAATTGTATCAGATAAAACAGACATTAACGCCTGGCTGATTAGCTCACTAGGTTAGAACATAGTGTTGATAACAAAGTCAAGGGTTTTGATCCCCGCACTGACCAACCATCCAAAAACAACAACAACAACAACAACAAACTGGACTTGAAGCCAAGGAAAATTTTTTTAAAAAGTAAGGAAGGTCATTATATAATGATAAAGGGATCAATTCGACAAGAGGATATAACAATTCTAAATATACATGCAGCCAATTCTTGAGCACCCAGTTTTACAAAGCTACTACTATTGGACCTAATAGGAGAGAAAGACTCCAACACAATAATAGTTGGTGACTTTAACACCCCATTTTCAACAAAGAACAGATCATCAGACAGAAAATTAACCAGGAAACATAAGAATTAATCTCTACTATAGGCCAAATTGATCTAATGAACAGTTAATCATTTCATCCTATAGCTGTAGAGTTATATATTCTTCCCAGCCGTGACTTTAACACCCCATTTTCAACAAAGAACAGATCATCAGACAGAAAATTAACCAGGAAACATAAGAATTAATCTCTACTATAGGCCAACTTGATCTAATGAACAGTTAATCATTTCATCCTATAGCTGTAGAGTTATATATTCTTCCCAGCTGTACATGGAACTGTCTCTAGAATAGACTATATGTTAGGCCACAAGAAAAGCTCAAAAAATTTACAAAATTGTGATCATATCAAATATCTGTTTGACCACAACACAATGAAACTAGAAATCAACAATAAAAGGGACAGTGGAAACTGTACAAATACATGAAAATTAAACATTATGCTCCTAAACAATAAAAAGGTCGAAGAAGTCAAAAAGGAAATTAAAACATTACTGGAAACAAATGAAAATGAGAAAACAACATACGAAAACCTATGGGATACAGCCAAAGCAGTCCTAAGAGTTAATTAAGCTTATAGCAATACAGCAATATAGCAATGCCTACATCAAAAAAAAAGAAATACTTCAAATAAACCATCTAACATTACACCTCAAGGAACTAGAAAAACAGTAACAAATCAAACCCAAAATCATTAGAAGGAAAGAAATAACAAAGATCAGAGCAGAAATAAATGAATTAGAGATTTTTTAAAAAATGACAGATCAATGAAATGAAGAGTTGGTTTTTCAAAAAAATAAACACAATTGGCAAACCTTTAGCTATACTAAGGAAGGAAGAGAAGAGAAATTACACAAATAAATAAAATCAGAAATGAAAAGGGAGACATTACAACTGATACCACAGAAATACAAAGGATCATAAGAGACTACTATCAACAACTATATGTGAACAAACTGGAAAACCTAGAAGAAATGGATAAATTCTTGCATACATACAATGTACCAAGGTTGAATCATGAAGAATTAGAAAATGTAAACAGACCAATAATGAATAATTAGATTGAAGCAGTAATAAAAAGTCCTCCAACAAAGAAAACCCCAGAAATGGATGGCTTCACTGCCAAATTTTTACCACTTAAAAAAGAACTAAAAACAATTCTTCCAAATATTGTAGAGAAGAGAATACTTCCAAACTCATGCTACAGAGCTAACATTATTGTTATACCAAAACTGTAAAAAGATAAAACAACAACAACAAAAACAAATCTACAGACCAATATGCCTAATGAACAAATATGTGAAGATCCTCAACAAAACACTGCCAAACTGAATCCAACATCACATTAAAAATATCATTCACCATGAGTAAATGGGATTCATCCCAGGGAGGCAAGGATGGTTCTCCATATGCAAATCAATAAACATGCTACATCACATCAACAGAATAAAGGGGAAAAAATATGATCATTTCAATTGATGTAGGAAAAACATTTGATAAAATCCAATACCACTTCATGATAAAAACAATAAACTAGGTAGAGAAGAAATGTATCTCGAAACAGTAAAGGCCATATATAACAAACCCACAGCTAATATGATACTGAATGGACAAAAATTGAAGGTTTTACCTCTAAGATCTGGCACAAGACAAGGATGCCTACTTTCCCCACTCTTATTCAACATAGTACTGGAAGTTCTAGACAGAACAATAAGGCAAGAGAAAGCAATAAAGGGCATCAAAATTGGGAAGGAGGAAGTCAAAGTATTCCTATTTGCAGATGACATGATCATAAACATAAAACCCTAAAGATCCCACCAAAAAAAAAATTACTAGAGATAATAAAAAATTTTAGTACAGTGGCAGTATACAAAATCAACACACAAAAATCAATTGCCTTCCTATGTGCCAATAACAAAATAGCTAAAGAAGAAATCCAGAAAGTAATCCCATTTACAATAGCTACCAAAAAAGTAAAATACCTAGCAGTAAATATAACCAAGGAGGTGAAAGACCTATGCAATGAAAATTATAAGATACTGGTGAAAAAAATTGAAGAGGAAACAAATAAATGGAAAGATATCCCATGTTCATCGCTTGGAAGAATTAACATCATCAAAATGTTCATATTATCTAAAGCAATCTACACATTCAGTGCAATCCCTATCAAAATACTAGTGACATTCTGCACAGAAATAGAAAAAATGACCATAAAATTTCTTTGGAACCATAAATGACCATGCATAGGTAAAGCAATATTGAACAAAAAGAACAAATTCGGAGGCATCACACTTCCTAACTTCAAAACAAATTATAAAGCTATCATAAACAAAACAGCATGGTACTGGCCTATAAATAGACAATTAGACCAATGGGACAGAATAAAGAGGCCAGAAACAAATCCACATGCTTACAACCAACTGATTTTTGACAAAGGTGCCAAGAATATACAGTGGAGAAAGGATAGCCTCTGCTATAAAATGTACTGGGAAATCTGGACATCCACACATAGAAGATTGAAACTAGACCCCTGTCTCTCACCTTACACAGAAATCAACTCAAAATGGATTAACTCAACTCAAAATCTACACTTAATACCCAGAACTATGAAATTACTAGAAGAAGACATAGCAGAAATGCTACATAAAATGGGAGTGAGCAGTGCTTTTTTGAACAAGACCACAAAGACATGGGAAATGAAGACAAAAATACACAAATCGGACTTCATCAAACTAAAAAGCTTCTGCACGGCAAGGGGCACTGTCAACAAAGTGAGGAGACAACCTACAGAATGGATGAACATGTTTTCAAAGTACACATCAGAGAAGGGGCTAATATCCTGAATATATAAGAAACTCAAACTACTCAACAGCAAAAAAGGAAATAACCCAATTAAAAAATGGGCAATGGACCCAAATAGACGATTCTCAAAAGAAGACATACAAATGGGCAACAAGCACATGATAAACACTCAAAATCACTAAGTATCAGGGGAAATACCAAATATGGTTAAAATTAAAACCACAATAATGTATCATTTCAGCCTAGCTAGAATGGGTATTATCAACAAGACAGAAAGTAGCAAATACTGGCAGTGATGTGGAGAAAAGGGAACCCTCCAACTTTACTGGTGGAAAAACAAATTGGTAGCTATCTTGGAAAACAGAATGGAGTTTCCTCAGAGAATTTAAAATAGATGTACCTTATGACCCAGCTATCCCACTACTGGGTATAGACCCAAAGGAAATGAAATCAATATATCAAAAGACACCTGCACTCCCATGTTCACCACAATGCTATTTATAATAGCCAAGAGATAGAATCAACCACAATGCCCATGAACAGATAAATTGATAAAAAAAAAAAAAACCTGTGGTACACAATAGAATACTATTTATTTATAAAAAGAAATGATATCCTATTATTTCCAGCAACATGGATTGAACTAAAAACCATCATGTTAAGTGAAATAAGTCAGGCACAGAAAGACAAATACCACATGGTCTCACTCATATGTAGAATCTATTAAAAAAAAAATAACAAAAAACCAACACACAAACAATTGGTTCTCATAGAAGTAATAGAAGCAGAGAGTAGAAAAATGGTCTCCAGATGCTGGGAGGGGAGGGGCTTGTGGGGGAGGAGAAAGAGTGAACTAATGGGTACAAAACTATGCTCTCTACCCTAAGTGAATCATTGTGCAGTATATGCATTGAACCACACTGTACCCCACAAAAATAAATATTAATAGAAATTTTTTAAAACCCCAAATGTTTGGGAAAAAAATAAATAAAAAAGTATTCCAGGTGAGAGAAAGGCATGAGCTAAGAAATAAGGCATCAATTTAAAAACTAACACTTGGAAGCTAAACAATAGTCAGATAACTTGAAAAATCTAAAGTTTCCGGAGTAGAAGGTTGAGATAAACAGAAGCCTGCTGAAGGACAAACTGGTAAATATCGAATTTTTTACCCTCAATACTGAATTAGGCTGAAAGTGACAGCCTCATTTTGTGATATTGCTTTTAGTTTTTCATGAATTAACAAGTTTAAATATGAGGATAGTAATGTGTTAGTTCATCTTTAAAAATGAGAATACTTTTGATTTTAAGTGGCTTAATTTAAAGTAGATTATGGAACATAGCACATTATCTCACTTATTACAATGTCCAGTGATGGACTCTTTCTAGTAAGCAAACTAAATTTTCATGTTCTTTCCAATTTACCATTCTGATATCTCCAGCATGCTGATTTCGCCCACCCCTGGGAGTCCTTATTATAAGTTGTAATAAAATACCCAGAAATTAAATTTTTGAACAAAGCTACTCAAAGACCAAAAGATGATTAAAATAGCATCTTATCTTAAGATACCCTTTAAAAAAGAAAGAATCTTACCGCAAAGACACATAGAAGACCTTCCAGGACATCTGCTTAGGAAGAAATGCAACACAGGTTTCTTTCTAATCCACTCACTGGCAAGAAAAATAGGATTATCATGCATGGGTGAAGCTAAAGAAATTTCACCCCTTCAAGCTAGAGACACCAGCCTACCCTGAAATACACTGACACCCAATAACTGATCAGAATTGGGTTTTGTGTTTCTACTGGCATGAACTGGGGAAAGTGCCTTTTGGGTTTTCTCAAAAATAAACAAAAGTAAACTCTAGTTAAAGTGGTAAGAACAGATTTCAATCGGTAGCAACTATTGCAATAGGGAAGACAAAGCAGTGTGAACTGAACTCAAACTTTGATTTATACAGAGGTGAATGGGTATTTTGAAGGGAGAGAGAGTAGAGAGGAGGGAAGCAGGGGCTTAGTAAGGTGAACAAAGAAAAACCTTGCACAGGGTCAGTCAGTATAAATACACTTAGGCTAGCTGTGTCTGCTAGCTGGCAATTATTAAAGTTAGGATCCTATCCTCCAAGAGGGACTAGGAGACACAGAACATATTCTAAGGAGTTGGCTAGAACAAACGGAAAGTAATCTTTTTTGGCAGACTTGAGTTTTTTTTTCAGGAAGGCACTTCAGGGTGGGGGCATTAGGGTCATTGTAGGGATGTGGCCTTGAGCTGTTAAAAGCTATGTTAATATATGTTCAAGGCTTTATAGATCAAGGTTGAGGTCTAGTCAAGAAGGAGGCTCAGAAGAGTCTAGCTAGAGTTTGGTCAAGGAGAGAATCTGTCAGTATGCAAAAAAGACACTTAGCACAACTTTTACACTTTTTTTTTTTTGGTAACCTTTATATTTACTGGTTTTGCAGCCAATGTTTCCAACAATAAAAGTTTAGTTTACTTATCCATGCAATTCAAAAGATACATTTCCTTCCAAGAATTTTGTATTTACTAAACAGATTTGTTTTAAAATGAGAAAAAAAAATTCAGATACATAGGTTTAATACTTACCAAATATACATACAAACAAGCTTAAATAAAAATGTGTACTTAAAAATAAAATAGGGGGCTTCTTCTGGTTGTAATGGGATATTCTAATATTCTACTCTGCTGAGACCTAAAAATCTGAATAAAATATACAAGAAAAATATTTATAAGCATTAATAAATTGCAAAAGCAGCCAGAAAAGAGGGGACAAAATCATGGAAAGAAGAGGTCATTGAACCATGTTCAATATTGCATTTGCCACTTTTCCTCTCAGGAGCATTGGCTGAATCTTAGGCTAAATGCAGTGCCAGGCTAAGGTGCCCAGTAGAGGATAGTTCCCAACAGACAAAGGAACCACTAGAGCTTTAGGCAATCTCATAGGGCCAGGTAGGAAAACAAAAACAAAGTTTCAGCTTGCTAAAGCAGCCAGGAATTGGAAGTCCAAAATCCCAAAGAGAAGAGTGGTATATGGAAATAAACATGGCATCATGCCAGGCTTTTTTCCCCCTGAAAACATTTGTTATTCATAACAAAATCATAAGATGCACAAAACAGGAGAATTAGAAACTTATACATGATGCTTAAAACTGAATGAAGTTTTAAACAGGCACACTGCTACAGACAAGAAAAAAATGGAGTTTACCACCTACCGACAAACAGAGGTCTTGGGAAGCACTGTGGACAACCCAGATAGAGACATATGCTTCTAACTCTGAAACACAACCTGAGATTAGCTCAGTCCCTGCTTGAATTAAAATGATCTTCCCCATTCTGGGTGTTTGGCAGAAAACAAGGCAAATATGTGTTGGAAGAATACAATATTCTGTTTTATGTCTTTGAGATTTCTCTAAAGAGTAATATAAAATTTCGGGTAGCTCTTTTTTTTTTTTTTTTTTAAATATTTTCTTCAGCTTTTAAGGCTATTGCAGTCTGGCTGGTTATCTCAGTTGGGAAAGTGTACTGCTTATAACACCAAGGTCAAAGTCCCTGAACCAGCCAGCTGCCAACAAAAATAAAAACAAAACAGCTTTCAAGGCTGTTGTCAGTAATCAATTTTGGGTAATATTTCATGACCTCAATACAAATTCCAAATTATTTGTGTTCATATAGACAAAAAAAGACGGAGATGAACAAAAAGTATAACTTTCTATAAATTTTATATAAAATATAAAATATAAAATATTTTTTGCTAAATAAAAATGTGTGCATTAGTATATGCGTACATGTAAATGTATGTATAAATATATAGGGCTATTTGTAACAGACGAAAAATTTTGGGAGAGTAAAAAATTGGGGAGTAAAAATGATTAAGATTTCTTCGTCTCATTGCTTAGAGATCTAAAAAAATTGCTAGAAACCTATAGACAGCTTCCCTCCTATCAATTTTTAGACAAGAAAACACATAAAAAAGAAAAGAACAAACTGTAAATTTTTTTCTGAAATCCTATATTTAGTTTAAATATTTATTAAATGTTTGCTATGTGCCTGGCCACAATATCCCACATGTAAGTATTACTTAAGGTATTAAGAATATGGAGACAAAGGTATCAATTGAGTTCTCAAAGCAACTGCAGTTAAGCTATGTGCCTGGCCACAATATCCCACATGTAAGTATTATTTAAGGTATTAAGAATATGGAGACAAAGGTATCAATTGAGTTCTCAAAGCAACTGCAGTTAAGGAAAGGAAAAGAGGAATTTCTAGTATGAATAGATCCTGAACAAATAGTCATAAAGGCTGCAAGTCCAGGAAAGGAGAGACGTCTCCTTGAACCCCCTTCAGGTTCTAAAAGTCACCTAATAAGCATAGATTAATATGAAGAAAAGACATACATTTTATTTCATTATAGCTTTTTTTTTTTTTTTTAACCTGATTACATTGCCATGAAGCCTTCAGCATGAAGACCCAAAGATATAGGGAAAACTGTCCATTTTTATGTCTAGGTGCTATAAAATAATCACAGCTGTGTAGAAATGTAATTGGACAGGAAAAATTTGATCTAATGCTAATAGACTGAGTGGGAAACCCTGCAAGGCCTGTCTGTTCAGATTCTTCTTGGCCTTACTGGGCAGTGTTCATTCCTCCAGGGTATGGGGCAGGACCCTTTCTGGAACAGTGGTCTTATGACCTACCATCAGAATAGATAGGTCAGAGAACTTCTTTATGGCCAGCTACAAAGCAGAAAGGTCAGAGGGTGAGAGAGGATGCAGGGGGAGATTAGAGCATAATTTTAATTTTTATGGCTGGCTTTGGGGAAAGGGGTTCTAGTGTCTATGACCAGCCTTGGGGAAGAGGGATTCTACTTTCTTTGGTTTGCTTCAGGGGAGAATGAGGCTGAGAGACAGGAGGGAAGGAGAAGGTCAAAGGAATACTTTGTTTTGGAAGCTGCTTCTGAGGTCTTTACTTTGGGGTGTCACTTTTTAAGCCCCCTCACTAAAGTGAGAAACAGATTCTGTGTGGAGGGTTGGAAATCTTGATTCTCATTTGATTTTTAGAATAGGGCTTTTAGGTAAATACTTGTATGGGGCAAAAGCCCT
Organism: Galeopterus variegatus; assembly: GCF_000696425.1. Taxonomy (NCBI): domain Eukaryota; kingdom Metazoa; phylum Chordata; class Mammalia; order Dermoptera; family Cynocephalidae; genus Galeopterus; species Galeopterus variegatus. The sequence goes on from NW_007727983.1 coordinate 345,680, forward strand.
TGGGTGGCAGGCAATGGCCTACAGCCAGAGAGCAAAAGCCAATATAATCAACTCTAATCACTGCTGCGGTATGGGATTGTATACTTTAATGATTTCAGAGCTAACAGGTGGTTGTCATTTTTATGGCTGGCTTTGGGGAAAGGGGTTCTAGTGTCTATGACCAGCCTTGGGGAAGAGGGATTCTACGTTCTTTGGTTTGCTTCAGGGGAGAATGAGGCTGAGAGACAGGAGGGAAGGAGAAGGTCAAAGGAATACTTTGTTTTGGAAGCTGCTTCTGAGGTCTTTACTTTGGGGTGTCACTTTTTGAGCCCCCTCACTAAAGTGAGAAACAGATTCTGTGTGGAGGGTTGGAAATCTTGATTCTCATTTGATTTTTAGAATAGGGTTTTTAGGTAAATACTTGTATGGGGCAAAAGCCCTTGGGTGGCAGGCAATGGCCTACAGCCA
>NW_007727983.1:346505-353677 GCF_000696425.1 Galeopterus variegatus
TACCCAGTTTTCTCCTTCTAATAGGGGAGTTGCTGGGATACAGTCCCTTCAGGCTTCTCATCGCATTCGTGATGCTTTGAGTGATCCTTTTTTCTTCTCCTTTACACAGTGAGAAGTATAACAATTCTCTATCTTGATTAAGCCTTTTAATTAGTTAGGGAAACTGAATTTAAATGTAAGCTTTTTTCTCAAAATATGTAACTTTATTTTTGTGTGAATGTGTTTTTAATATGTATTCTAAAATTGTATGAGATTCCTTAGAATCTGATATGTTAAACTATTGTAGGCCATCGAATTACCACCTTTCTTTGTCAATTGCATCTTTAATCATGGCCATTTTGCATCTTGATTGTCTACAGTAAAATACTTTATTTTGATGCCCTTTTTAAATGTTTTTTTGCAAGCAACTAAAATACTAAAGTATTGGGCCTTCAAAGGAGTTCATGAAAGGAATAAAAATACTCTGGCAGTTACTCTGAAATGCACACTCTGCTGATGACTTTGAGATTATTCAGTTGGACTGAGTAAGAACTTCAAAATTCTTCTGTAAAAGCTACACTGATAGAATTGCTAATCTAAAATCAAGAAGAAAAAGAATTAATTACATGAAACTGAACTGGTAAAGGACTAAAATATTTTTTTAATTAATTTTTGTTTGAAATATTGTTGATTCTTTTTGTTTTGTTTTGTTTTCCAGATTTAAGAAAAATTTTAGTCTCTTTTGGGCTATGTATACCTTTACAACAATTTGGTAAAGTATACTTTTGTGAGCAAAATTGAAACATTTACTTCTCTCTCTTTTTGATCCCTCTAAGAATTTGAAACTCTTTGTACTTTTATTTTATGGCAATATAATTATTTGCATAACTTCAATAAGAATCTGTTCTTTTTGTAACAGGACACAATTTAGAAACTGGTTATTTGAGCAATTATCTTGCACATAATTATTGACTAGAAGTTTTTTTTTGTTTTTTTTTTTACTTTCTAGTCGAAATAAATATTAAGTCATTTTCTTCATCCAAGACCTTAGCGAATATTCTTCAAAAAAAATTTATTATAGGGTTATATTCGGAAGTAATAAGACTGTCAAGATGAAATACTTGAGAATGAGAGGTAGTATGTAGATCTAGAAATTATACCAGTTGTACCAGTTGAACCAACTGAGGAGCCAATTGACCTCATTAGATAGTTCAGTTGCAGAAACGTGAGTCAGCCTGGACTATAAAGTGGGATAGCAGGTATAGTCTTTCATAAAGTCTGAGATTTGACATTGAACAAAATATGAGAATGTTTTAGGTTAAGAAGGAAGTCTCAGGTATGTTTCACATTGCCACATTTTCTCACACATAAAACTATTATTGAAAGTACAAACAACCCATAAGTCATGACATTTTAATCAAAATCAATTTTACATTTCGACAAACACCATTTTATTTTTGTCACAAAAGTAATGAAGTTACAGAAAAAATATTTCCCACCTATCAGATTGGGGTCAGTTAAAAGTTATGTTTGGGTTGGTTGTTCATTTTTTACTTTGCATTTGTTTTCTCTTCTTCTGATAGTTGTGCCAACTGTTTTTCTTTGTGGAACACCTCTGCTCCCATTTGCAACCACTTCCACCCATAGGTCGGGAATGAAGCAGATTCCTAGTCCCAGGCCCATCTGAGAATTACATTAATTGTTCACCTTGGGAGGCACTTGAGTTAATTGGAACCAATGAAACAAGGTAACACTGTTGATGGAACTTCTGGGAAAAAACCCTGCATTCTACCACCTGATTCAAACTGAGTTGTGTCAGATCCAAGGCTCCTAAGGGTGTCTTAGAAAGACGGAAAATCTCAGTGGATAGAGAATTAATTAGGAGAAAGTTGAGGCTAAAGCGTGAGGGAAAAAATATGGTATCCATAAGACTTTTCATCGAACTGCTTCTTAAGATAAACTTGCACTTAATATTACAGTCACATAGACCAATAATATCCTTTCTAAGCTAGTTTGGTCTACATTTTATGTCATTTACAAACCAGAGTTCTAACTGACCTTATTGATGCTAAAAGTTCACCATTAGCATTTAATTCTTATGGAGAGTTACCGACCTCTTCCTGTTCCTCTTTTTTAAAGGTGGTGATTTACATGTTAAATTACTAACATATCAATTTCAATGGGATTACAGATTACTTTTCATGAGAACTGGAAGATCTGCTGCATCATAAAACAGTGGGAGCCTGAGGTGAAGGCTATAGGAACAGGATTTAGGGAAATGAAAATTGCATTCTTTTTTTTCATTGAGTTTGACATAAGCAGGTCTTTTTACAAAATTTAATGAAAAGATTACTAAAATTTGACATAAGCATAGTGCTCTCAGGGGTCATTCAGAATTTAGATTTAGTTTTCTCAAGAAATGTTTTAGGTTTTATTTATTTTCATGACAAAGTGTATTCAAATTTATTTAAACAAATAATATATGTTTAAAAAATCAATGAAAACATTTGGATTAGTAAATATGATTTGCTCTTTGAAAAATTATAATCAAAACATTCATTTAAATAAATCTTACCAATATCTGAAATTTTTAGCTTGACATTTAATTCACACCATTTAATTCACTCATCACACAATCAATGCTGAAATTTGCTACCTCATATCCATATTTTCTTATGTAGTCTACTTCAGCCAAATTTTTAGCTGATTATTTCCTAAACAGAAAATAAATATTTCCACCACCATAACTTTGTTCTATTGACATGTTTGCATTTCTTCATTTGATGATCTTCATATTTTCCAAGTATTACCAGTTTTTCAAAAATACGTTAACATTCTACTTCTATTACAAAACCTCCCTTCATTCTTTTATTTAGAAATAATTTCCTGTGCCTCTGAACCCCAAGTATTTTAATGTATTCATACTTTTTCTGCATTTGTCACAATATATTTGTACTTTCTTATGGTTTTGTTTGCATATACATTACCCTTTTAGATTAAAAAAAAAAGTAAGGTTTACATGTACTTTTAATTTTCATATATGATTCATCATCTAGAAGAGTGGTATTAACATATTAAGTGCAAAATAAATACTATATGACTGAGAGTTTTAAATAGTCAGATAATAAATAAATAAAAATGCTTACTTTGCCTTATAGTTGACATGATTTTTTTTCTGAGGCATTTAATATCTCCATCTTCTTTTCTTATACAAACACAGACAATACTAGGCAAAACTCCTAAATTTATTTTAGATTAGGAACAGTTGGACTATTATAGTATAATACTATCTTATAAAAACTGTGATAAAAACTATAAAATTTATCCTCTATGAAAATGGATATTATGTAGATATATCATCTAGTGTTTCTAACTCAAGTTCAGTAGATTTGTTAAGAATTTATGGTGCATCACTTCTATACACCCTGATTAATTAGTCCACATCACTGTGAGGTATAGAAGCAAACAAAGGTTTACTAACTTGAGAAGCTTACATTATAGTTTAATGAAATATAAACTTCATTCTTTGAAAACAGAATAATCCAATAATTATAGAGGTATCTAACATATATGACCAAAGCAGATATTTGAACTATATAATTCAGACCTTAAAATTAACTTTTGGCTGAAATTATTCAGATAACTATTTTGGTTCTTTAACTCACTTAACGGTATGGGCATAGTTTAAGTGATCTGCCCTAAACATACTTAACTAGGCATTAAATTGAAAATTAATAAGACTATCGTTAAGATTAAATAGATACTCTCATGAATTCTTAAAAGACAGTTTTGAGTGTATAGAACAATATGTAGTTGTAAACCCCAAAATACCTATAATTCATATGATCTACCATTAAATGATCATTGTTAAAACATTTTGGGGTTCTGAGCTGTGTGTATCAACTAAATATTGATATACTTGTTGATCAGTTTTCTGTGATGAGAGTTATTTGAAATTTAATAAGTGCTATATGAACTTTGATTCTTTTTAAAATGAAAATCATGAAATTTGATCATACTGGTTTTTGTATTTTCTACCTGCATTTATATCATCTATTAGGCATAATTTACTTAGATTTCTCAGTGAGTTTTAAATTATTCTGCTGTAACAATACACTCAGATACTAGTTAAGACATGTCTTCAGAGATGAACAATTTTGAAATTGATGCCACAAATAAATGAAGAGCATTAATAAATGTTGAATAAATATAAAAGATATAAAATACCAATACCAGAAAGATATCTGGAAAATTCTCATTTAGAAGCTAAATAACATGCTTTTAAATAATCAGCATATCAAAGAAAAAATCAGAAGGGAAATTAGAGACTATTTTGAAGTTAATAAAAATACAAATGCAATGTATAATTTGTGGAATGCAGCATCAGCTTAAAATAATGATGTAAATTTTATTAATAATTGATAAAAATAAAAAATACATTATTAAATGGTTATATGAAAAAAGGTCTTAAATCAATGACAAAAAACAAGTTAATTTTAATATAAACTGATTAATATAATAAAAATTATATCAGAAATCAATGAAATAGAATAAAATTGAGAAACAGATGAAATTGAAGCCTAGTTCCTTGAGAAGATCAATAAAATTGATAAACCTACAGTCAGGTTGATCAATAAAAAATTAGAGAATTCACAAATTACCAAAATTGGGAATGTGAGAGGTGATATAAATATAGAATCTGCAATTATTAAACGGATAATAAAGGAATCTTACAGTGACAGAAAGCTGATCTGTGGTTGCCTGCCTGTGAGCTGAGTGGATGGGAGGAGTAAAAATGAGGGAGCACTGTGGAACATGGGAAAACATTGGGGTTGATGATTATGTTCATTACCTTGTTTGTCACGATTTTCCAGTTTTAATCATAGGTTAAAACCCATTAAATTGTATATTATAAATACGGACAGTTTATTTTATGTCAACTCTACCTCCATAAATATGTTTCAAGCATTATGAGACAAAATGTAAAATCATGAACAAATGCAAAAAGTCACAGGGATGAGGTTGGATGCAGAAAGGGAAAGTTGTATAAAGTTACGAGAATACAGGGATAAAAGGCAGGGAATGGAAGAACAATGTGAGGAGGCAGGTAACAAATGTAATGATCATGGTAGGATCCTTATGTTGGTGAAAAGTGATGGGTAAAATTAAAAAAAAAAAAAAAACTTTTAAAAAACTCATTTTAACCATGTCTGAAAAATGCAACTACATTCTGTATTTTGTTATTGATCATGATTTATGGAAATATAGCTATCTAGAACATAATTGAATAATTCATTCTCCATTTGACTTATATAAACTGCAGAATATAAGCCTTTAAATGGAATGCCAGTTATCAATCTATTGCTTACCAGTTCCAAATTTTTTTCCATAATTTTTGCCATAACGAACAGGATTCCTTTAAGCATCCCTCCTGTATGATGAGCACCATGTTATACTTCTCAGTAGAGGGAGCTGGAGGGACATGGGGTAGGAAGGTGTTCTCTTGCTGTTTTCTGCTGCTGCTTAGTGGGTTAGCATCAGTGTGGTGGATCTCTACCCAGTCCTTGCAGCAATGGCCTTGCCTGGCAATAACCTTCCACAGACCCCTGTACATGGAAATTAATTCTGGAAAGAACTCCCACCTGTGCTTGCACCACAATTTCTTCTGCAGGCCCTTGTGCAGCAGTTTTCTAGAGAGTTCCCAGCAAGATGTTTCTAATTTATTTTTCATGTAGTTTGTTACTGTATAGAAATCCAACTGATTTTTTTATGTTGATTTTGTATCCTGAAGTTTTACTGAATTTGTGTATTAGTTCTAGCAGGTTTTTTGAGTGAATTATTTAGGGTTTTCTGTGTTTGTATTAAAACCATGTCATGTGTAAACAAAATCTATATAACTTTTTTTCCATTCTGAATGCCTTTTATTTTATTTTTTTGAATAATTGCTCTGGCTAGGAATTCCGGTACTACAGTGAAGAAAAGTGGTGAGAGAGGGCATTCCTGCCTTGTTTTTTAACTCAGTGGAAAAGCTTTCAGTTCTTCAATGTTGAGCATGATGTTAGCCATGGACTTTTCATATATGATGCTTATTATGTTGAGGTAATTTCTTTTTATTCTTATTTGTTGAGTATTTATCATGGAAGGGTATTAAAATTTGTAGAGCTAGGGCTGGGTCTGGAGCTCACAGACCCCTTGAGCCCATTCACAAACCCTTCCCACGCAGGTTTATGAGCTAGGTAACTGGGAAAAAGGTCCTTGGAGCCTTGGTTGAAGTAGGAATAGTCTTTATTCAGCACACACATGTCTAGGAGCTAGGAAGCACAAAGAGAAACTCAGAAACTCAACTGCTACTGGCAAAGTCCAAAGAAAAACTGAGCAGCTGCCGGCAGAGTAAACGTGCTCTATTTTTAGACTTAAGCTCCACGGGCCAGCTCTGCTTCACAAACTGAAGAACACACAATAGCAATTAACTAAAAAGATACATGGGTGCACATGTGCACTAACTCCACCACGCAACTTGTTTACAAAGAATTAAGAATGTGCTGCTCGACCCCCAACCAGATCTGAGCTGAGGGAGCCTGATTTAAAAAAAAATTATGCTATTTTCCCCACAGAAATTCATCAAAGTCTTTCTCTGTGTCTACTGAGATGATCATGGCATTTCTATTCTTCATTACATCAAAGTGATATATATCACATAAATTGATTTTTGTGTGTTGAACTAGACTTGCATCCCCAGGATAAATCTTACTTGGTCATGGTATATGATCATTCTAATGTGCTGTTGAATTTTTTTTGCTAGTATTTTGTTGAGAATTTTTGCATCTGCGTTTATCAAAGATATTGTCCTGTATTATTTTTTCCTGTGATGTCTTTGTCTTGCTTTGGTATCAGGGTAATGCTGGCCTTATAAAATGAGTTTGGAAAAGTGAGGTATAAAATTAGGTTGTCAATTGTATTAAAAGAGTTTTAAAAGGATTGGACTTATCACTACAAAATGTTTGGTATAATTCACCAGTGAAGCCATCTGTTCTTGGATTTTTCTTTGTCAGGATGTTTTTGGTTATTTATTTAATTTCCTTACTCATTATTTGTTCATATTTTCTATTTCTTTATGATTCAGTATTAATACGTTATATGTTTCTAGGAATTTCTTGGAGGTTATCCAATTTATTGGCACACAATTGTTTATA
>NW_007727984.1:0-301 GCF_000696425.1 Galeopterus variegatus
CCTGATAACTAAGGGGAAAATGGGCTGTCGCTCTGCCATGGGGATAAGGAGAAATATGTGAGGAATGCAGGAAAGCCTCCGGGACACTCCTCAGTACTCACTGCACTCTGTGAGTCAAGTCGATGGAAAACGACAACAACCCAATAAAGGCAAAACTGAAAATGAGCCAGACTGGGCAAAAAATCAGTGAAGAACTGCGGCGCTTGTTGAGGGTCAGGGAAAACGGAACAGATAATGGAGGAGACGGTTATAAATTCCAGCTATGGCCAGTGAGTTGCAGAAATAAGGACTGTAATAGTTA
>NW_007727984.1:1640-2032 GCF_000696425.1 Galeopterus variegatus
TTTTGAATGATTGCACTGATTTTCTCTGTCCTCGTCCTGGAATGCACGTCATTCGTGTTTGGACCTCTGGAACTGATTTACTTTCCTGAACTTCTCTCTCCTGTTTTTATGTTCTTGCTCTTAGTTTGTATTTTGGGAAATACTCTTGACATTGTCTTTCAACTCTCCAATTTTTGTTCTTGTTTCTACTATTATATATTTCCAAGTATGTTGCTTTTCTCTGTTCCTGTCTTTTAACCAGTTCTTCATATTTTCACTCGCAGAGTCATTACCTATACAATTATTAAAGAAGTTTTCTTCTGTAGAAAAAAAATTTTGTGTTTCAATGGAGAGCTATGCATCTTCTACAGCATACCCTTCCAGCTTATCAGATTCTAGCCCTGTTCATTCAC
>NW_007727984.1:3903-12511 GCF_000696425.1 Galeopterus variegatus
AATCCAGAAACATATAAAAAGAATTACATGCCATCACCAAGTGAAACTTGTCCAAGGAATAGAAGACTGGTTTAGCATTCAAAAATCAATTAATATAATATCTCTTATTAATAGAATAAAGAACAAAACCCACATAATCATCTAAGTAGATGCAGAAAAAATATTTAACAAAATCTGACACCATTGATGATAAAAACTATCAACAAACTAGGAATACAAGTGAACTTTTAACCTGATAAAGGGAATCTACAACTTACAGTTAACATATTTGATTCTGATAGNAGCAAACCAGCCATCCCTATATAGGATCCGAACCCGTGGCCTCGGTGTTATCAGCACCGCAGTGAGCCACGGGCCGGCCCAAAAATTCGTATATTTTTTTTACATTCTAAGATGTTGTGGAGCAGTTGTGGGGAGGAGGACAGGGGAAAGGGAAGAGAAATTGCATGGGAGAAGGAGGAAGAAGGGGGACGTGGTGGAGGCCGTTGGCACCCCCCTCATTCCTGCAGGGGAGACCAGGGGTCTTCCAGCTGCAGCTGGGTTGTTGCTGTGCTAGAGACAGTTGTCAAGGGGCATGGCTGAAGCCCTGGGCCCTCCACTGCCCTGGCTTGGGGTGATGTGCCTGAGGCCCAGGCCCTCCCTCCTCCCTGGCTTGGGAGCCCAGGGAGGGGGCTTCTGATCCTTTTAGGTTTTATGGATGTTCTTTGGTGATGTTAGACCTTTACTGGTTAATGTCAAACTTTGTCTCTGATCTGTGGGTATTTTGTTTTTTCTTTCAGTTTTGCATTGGATTATTTGCTGTTCCCACTGCTTAAACTCTGCACTGGAACTATTTTGTTGTCCTCTGGTTACTTCTAAAATGAGGGAACTTCCTAAATTAACCAGAACTTGAGCCCCATGGTTGAGCTAAATTGCTGCTTTGCTGCTGATTCTCTGGGGAAGGCTTTTTGTGCAGTTCAGGTTTTAGTTGTTGACCTTGTAAGTGCTTGTGGGTCTTGTGAGGTCTGGCATACTTGAGGTATGTGGATGCTCTGGTCTGGGCCTGAGTCTTTTTAGTAAACTGCACCCCCTGCAGTTCTATATTCCTGACAGCCTACACTGAGTGGGCCTGTGCTGATTGGAGGGCAGATCAGCTGTCAGTGCTGTGCCCCAGTGTTCTCCTGGTGGGACCGTCTCCCCCACTGCCCACACTCCAAACACTTCCCAATGGACAGGTCATGCGCAAGTCCCTTGCGATTGATTACTCACCAGCCTCTGAGTGGTTCCTTTTTTCAGCTGTCTGTGGCACCTCACTCCCATGTAGATCCATGGGAACACTTTTAGTGGTCCTACTGGCCAGGGGGCCACCAAGGCCCTCTACTCCCCTGCTGCCTCCAAGCGACTTCATACAAGTGCACAGCTGCGGTTTTTGCCAGCTCTTGCTCTGTGTGCTCACCAGCTCCAGCCTTGAAGCCGCTGGGGCTAAAAATGGTGGGAGCGATCCTTTCTTGCTCTCATCGTGGCTTCTCCTGCCTTCATACACTCTGTAGGTCTCTCCTCCTCTTACTCTGAGCTCTAGTGGCCCCAGCTTGGCTGTCATTGCTTTTTAATAGTTGTAAATTGGTTGATTTGTGGGTGAGAGTGACTCTGGAGACCATCTATTCTGCCGTCCTTTTTTTTTTTTCAAAGATGACCGGTAAGGGGATCTTAACTCTTGACTTGGTGTTGTCAGCACCACAGTCTCCCATGAGAGCTAACCGGCCATCCCTATATAGGGATCTGAACCTGTGGCCTTGGTGTTATCAGCACCACATTCTCCCAAGTGAGCCACAGGCCGGCCCTTATTCTGCCATCTTGACCAGAAGCCTCTAAATCTGTCCTTTCTGGTAGTGATTGTAATTAACTTCTCTCCCTCCTGGGGATCAGTCTCCATTTTCATTTCACTTCCATATTCCTTTACTCCGTATAAATTTATGCTGTTTTAATGCTTCCTTTGAACAGATTTTAAAATCTAATTGGTACCCTTTATCATATGAATAAAATAAATTCCTTAACATATGTTTGTCGTATAACTTTATGGGAGTCATAATTTTACCTTCGTCTGAAATTTATTTTTTAACACTTCTCTCTGCATCTGTTCCATATATTACAAGTTGCCTATTTTAGAAAGTTCTCTCTCACATTATATTTGTGCTGGATGTTCTCTTCACCTCCAGATTTCCTCTCTGCACTTCTTCCCCAATCTGTGTGCCTCTCTCACACTGCCAGCATCTCCTGGGCTTCCTTGACCTCTGGGTTCCAGGTAGGTGCAGCCAATGGCAGACCAGAAGGTAGGAGGAGAGAGAAATTGGGGTATTTTTAAAGCCCTTGTCTCCCTCCCTGCCTCAATTCGGTGGTGCTAATGGAAAAAATTATTCACAACACTTGTTAAAGAATGGTAAGGTAGACTTTTCAGGATTATTACAATAGATGTAGGGACCACTGCAGAGGGGTTTTCCAGTAGGGGAGAGAAATTGAGCTCAACCTCAAATACAAGGAAAATGGGAATTTATAGCCAAGGAGCAGAGTGGGAGGGGATGGATGAATGGAAAATTACTAAGAGGAAACATCATGGGTAAGGGGCATTTGGGATAAACTGATCTAACAGAATTCTTGCTGAAGGCAGGCCAGGGTGATCAGACATCACCTGGTGGATGGTGGAGGATGCGGAACCCTATTAGATACTGAGGGTGATCAGTGTATTAGTCTGTTTCTGTCGCTTATAACTAAATACCTGAAACTGGGTAGTTTATAAAGAAAATTACATTTATCGTTTACAGTTTTGAGGCTGTGAAGTCCAAAGTCCAAGGAACACACCTGATGGTGGCAACAGTGGTCCAGAGAGAGAACTAATCTCCTCATGCACATCTCCTTTCAAAGCCCTCCAAACCCCTGACTACCATTATTAACCCATTCACTACTGCACAGTCCTACAATCTAATTACCTCTCTAAGGCTCAACCTTTCAATTACCATAACACGATTTCCCACCCTCTTAACAGTCACAGTGGGGGCTAAGTTTCTAACACATAAAACTTGGGGGACACAATTCAAGCTTCAATGAGTTTTCGGGAGACGTAATTCAATCCACTACAATCAGATATGGAGGATGGAGGATCCTAGCTAAACTGACTTAGCAGGATTCTCGCAAAAATTGGACAATGCAGAAATGAACAGAGAAGCCCAAAAGTTGAGGCCTACTTGGGAAGAGGATTCAGAAGAGCCTGACTAGAGTTTGGTCAAGTAGAGAATCTTTGTCAGTGGTTCTTCACTGATACCTCCTGTAGGGACAGAAAGAGGGTGATCCCTTTCCTCTCCACCATAAGGGTCATGACTGACACCCCTATAATAAAGGACAGGTTAATAAGAGAGTAGTTATTTGATCATAGTTTTATGTGAAATGGGAGCTGTATGAATAAAGACCCAAAGATAAAGCCTGAACTATCTATTTTTATGCTTAGGTTCAATTGAGATAGGAGGTGCTCAGTATCCCTGGGTTTGGATTTCAGGACACACTTCTGGGTTTCAAGCCACTTGCCAGGGTCTCAAACCCCTCTAGTCTCTCCCCTAGGGAAGAGTTACTGTTGTTTGTTGGACCTATTTTTGGCACCAACGTGGGAAGACTGAGACCACAAGGGGCAGACTTATGCAAATCTGGTAGCTGAACATGCTCAGTGTAAGGAATTTATTTATTTTTTTATTATTATTATTATTATTTTTTAAAGATGACCGGTAAGGGGATCTTAATCCTTGACTTGGTGTTGTCAGCACCACGCTCACCCAGTGAGCAAACCGGCCATCCCTATGTGGGATCCAAACCCGGGGCCTTGGTGTTATCAGCACCGCACTCTCCTGAGTGAGCCACGGGCTGGCCCAGTGTAAGGAATTTATATGGGCTTATGAGACCCTAGTGACCAAACATGCTCAGTGCACTGTAGGTGCTAAGGAGTGCAGAATATTCTTGAATATGTTCAGTGCATGTGATAGAATTTGGTCAGTGAACATGCTCTAAAAGGAGACCAACGGAGCATGTGCAAGACTATGTTACATTACAGAGAACCACCCCTTAGTTGATTAATTAGATAGAATGAATATGTATTAGATAGAAAATTATAAAAGCTGAATCCCAGCAGAAGGCTGGGCAGTTGCTCACTCTCTCTGGAGCCCACCCTGCATTCTCCTTGTGGAGTGTGTATTTCTTTTCTTTTCTTTTTTTTTTAAAGATGACCAGTAAGGGGATCTTAACCCTTGATTTGGTGTTGTCAGCACCAACTCCCCAAGTGAGCCAACCAGCCATCCCTATATAGGGATCCGAACCTGTGGCTTTGGTGTTATCAGCACCACACTCTCCCAAGTGAGCCACGGGCCGGCCTTGGAGTGTGTATTTCTTACTTTTGTGTTAAACTTGGTGTGGGCCCTGCTCATTCTCTGGACTAGGCCTCACTTTCTCTGTGAAGTCTGTATCTTTTATCTGCTGCATTAAACCTATTTTTATTTTCTACTGTGACTCTGCTCTTGAATTCTTTCCTGTGGCATAGTCAAGAACCTGGTAAGAGGATGGAATGGGTTGAGGCCAGCTATTGGGCCTCCCAGATCCTCTCCTCTGGCATCACAATGAAGCAGGGACAGTCATGTAGAAATATATAATTGGATTAAAGGGGTATGCTGATAGAATGCGTGGGGACACTCAGCAACACCTGTCTGTTCCGATTCTTCTTGGCTTCTCTGTGTGGCATTCCTCCCTCCAAGGTGTGGGGTAGGGCTCCTCTGGAATAAGGGTCTTAATTTCTTTATGGCTAGCTGTTACATGGACAGGTGGCAGAAGGTTAGAATTATATTTGGGGGCTTTATTGCTGGCTTTGGGGATGAGGGGTTCTGGTTTCTATGGCTTGCCTCAGAGAAGAATGAGGCTAAAAGACATGAGGACAGGAGGGCAGGGAGAAACTTCACTTCTGAGGACTTAACTTTGGGGTATTGTTTTCTGAGCCCCAATATTTCAAAGACCACCATCCTGTCTAATGATTGTCTCCAAGACTACAGGTCTCACTGGGTCTGGTAACTACTCCTTTCTCTTTCCTATTACTATGGACTGAATTGTGTCCTCCTCCATGCCACCTCCAATTCATATGTTGAAGCCCTAACCCCCAATGTATTAGTATATGCATATGGGGCCTTTGACAGGTAATTAGGGTTAGATGAGATCATGAGGGTGGGGCCCTTATGATGGAATTAGTGCCCTTATAAGAAGAGAAACCAGAGGACTTGCTTCCCTAATCACAAAAATAAGCAGTAATATGAACACACAGCAAAATGGCAGCCACTTATAGGCCAAGAGAAGAGGCCTCAGAGTGAAACCTATCTTGCTGGTATCTTTATCTTGGACTTCCCAACCTCCAGAACTGTGAAAAATAAATTTCTGTTGTTTAAGCCACCCAGCACTTTGTTATGTCAGCCAGATCTATCTAGGCCTAGAGGCAATACGGTTTCCCTGCTGTTTCCAGATTCTGGTGCTTCTCAATTCTTTTTGGGGGGAGAGGTCACCGGCCCCTTTGGTGATCTGAACTCTTGACCTTGGTGTTACAACACTGCACTCAACCAACTGCCTTTGTGGGATTCTTTTCATCCTGTCCACACATTTGTAAATATTCCCTTCATAAAAGTCTCTTTCAATCACACATCTTAGTGTGCCTCCTGTTTTCTGTCAGAACCAAGACTAATTTGAGATTTCTTCAGGTACGGATGGTGTCTTAGTCCATTTGTGCTGCTATAACAAAAAAAAAAACACAGATTGAGTAATTTGTAAACAATAGAAACTTATTTCTCACAGTTCTGGAGACTGAGTAGTCTAAGCTCAAGGCACCTGCAGGTTTGGTGTCTGGTGAAGGCTGTTCGTCATAGATGGCACTGTCTAGGTGTTCTCTTCACGTGGTGGAAGGGATAGAAAAGGCAAAAGGGAATGAACACTATGTCCTCACAAGGCAGAAGAACAGAAAAAAAAAAAGCGGCCTAAGCTAGCTCCCTCTTGCCCTTTTATAAGGCACTAATCACTCATGAGGGCAAAGCCCTCACCACTTAATCATTCCCCATAAGGCCCCACCTATTAATACTATCACATTGTGGATTAAGTTTTTTTGGGGGGAGCAACTGGCCCATATGGGGATCCAAATCCTTGACCTTGGTGTTATAACACCATGCTCTAACCAAGTGAGTTCAGCTGCCAGGCTGGGATTAAGTTTCAACACATGAACATTGGAGAAGTCACATTCAAACCATAGCAGCTGATAATCCTTAGTTAAGAGGAAAGACCTAAAAAACTAATAGAAGGGGCCAGCCCGTGGCTCACTCGGGAGAGTACGGTGCTGATAACACCAAGGCCACGGGTTCGGATCCCATATAGGAACTTTGCAGTGGAAGTTGAAACTAGGTTGAAAAAATGACCCTATCCAGAATGGCAAGGAGAATTAACAGGATAGGAGGATAAGAACAGCAGAAAAGGGCATTCTAAGGCAGGGGAAGCTTGTGGGGACAAGTTGAGTAGAGAAGGAATGTTCTAGAATATCTTGGATTTTGGGGTGCTGTGCTTTTCTTTTCTTTTTCAAAAGATGACTGGTAAGGGGATCTCAACCCTTGGCTTGGTGTTGTCAGCACCACGCTCAGCCAGTGAGCAAACCGGCCATCCCTATATAGGATCCGAACCCGCAGCCTTGGTGTTATCAGCACCGCACTCTACCGAGTGAGCCACGGGCCGGCCCTTACCGGTCATCTTTAAAAAAAAAAAAAAAACTAATAGAAAACTCTAAGAGAATGGGATTTGTCAACTTTGAGCTGAGAGAGACTGAATATACAAATGGACAATGGTCAGACCACATATATACAGAACTTTGATCCACAAGCAGCAACCTGCCCAGAAAACTAACCTGTTATCCACAACCCAGGGAAGTTGGCTCGCTATAAATCAGACTCACAGGGAGCCAGATTGCTATCTCTAGTGACAATCCAGGAAGTTAAACAATTATTGCTGTAACAATTGGCCCAAAACAGCAAAGACTTGATTAATAACTGATAGCTTCCCTAATTTTTGTTCCTGCTTCCAACTTAGGATCAACCAGAGAATGTCAAACATCTCTAACCAATCACATATGATGTCCCACTTCTCATTAGCAGGCCTACATAACTTTCCCATGCTGACAGCCTGCAATCAGGGCATACCTGAATCCTTCCCTTCTTTCCACTGTAAACCTTTCCCTCTCTTCTGCCTGTCTCTGGGTCTCTGCCAAAATGGAAGTGACACTGGCCAACTCCCTTGCTAGAGCAATAAAAAATAGCCTTTACTTTTTCGTTTGGTTGGCCTTCATTTACTTGCAGAAGATTCAATGTAGAGTTGACAAGCACTCTTGCCTTGACCAAACTATAGTCAGTTTCCTCTGAGCCCTCTTCTCTATTAGGCATACTCCTTGGCCTATCAAGCCCAGTTTTAGCAAGAATCCTGCTAAGCCAGTTTAGCAAGAATCCCCCCACACTGGATATATAATCAAGTTCCTTGTAGTACTTTTCCATTCACTTGATACCAGAGGAGAAGGTCTGGGGAGGTCGCACAGCCAGCCCCAACCCATCCCATCCCATCCTCTACTAGGTTCTTGACTCTGTCACAGAAAAGAATTCAAGAGCAGAGTCAGAGTAGAAAGACAAAACAGTTTTAATGTAAAGAATAAGGAATACACACTTGACAGGAAAGTTCCAGCTGGCTCCAGAGAGCGAGTGGCAGCCCCACGTTCTTCCTGTATTTTACTTCCATAGTTTGGCTACACATATTCATGCTATCTAATGAATATTCAATTAAGGAGGTGGTGTTGGAGTGATCAAGACCCAAGCCACGTTGGGATCTAAAGCTGCCTGGGCTGCAGAGGGTGGGGAGGATTTTTAAAAGGACAGTTTTTTCTCTCCACTCTTTCTTCCCATCCCCTGACTTTCTTATCTCGCTCGCTAAGTAGGAAAACAAGGCTGAGAAGCTAATTACTTCTTTGCAAAGGTAACAGTTCTTTCTTTGAGACTTGCAGAGTTTTGAGAAATGATCAAGGCCAAATGACTGAAGCTGACCTTGAGCACCAGCTACATATACCCGCGCAAATCAAAAACTTGCAGGGTCCTAAGATAACAGCAAAGATGAGAACAGAAACCAGATGAGGCCTCGGCACGACCATGTACCTGACCCATAGAAACGGACCCTTCATAACTCACTTCTCCTCTCCTGCTTTTCACCTCCCACATTCCATTCCCTCAACCCTTCCTTTAAAAACCCCTCAGTAAATGTAAATCTTTGAGATGGGATAGCCTACCATCTCCTTCAGCTGAATACATCTGATTTTCTTTTTTTTTCTTTAAAAGATGACCGGTAAGGGGATCTTAATCCTTGACTTGGTGTTGTCAGCACCACGCTCACCCAGTGAGCTTAACCGGCCATCCCTATATGGGATCCGAACCCGTGGCCTTGGTGTTATCAGAACCGCACTCTCCCGAGTGAGCCACCGCCCGGCCCCAGAATAAAGCTGCGTTTATTATACCAAACACTTGAAATATGAGTTTTATTATTT
>NW_007727984.1:13427-14074 GCF_000696425.1 Galeopterus variegatus
CGGCCATCCCTATATGGGATCCGAACCCGTGGCCTTGGTGTTATCAGAACCGCACTCTCCCGAGTGAGCCACGGGCTGGCCCCTGAATACATCTGCTTTTCTAACACCAACCATTTGAATTCTGAGTTTTCTTCTTTTCTTTTCAGGGGGGCGGGCAGCTGGACCTGAGTCTGGTAACAGTGGTTCCCAGTTATGTAACACATACTCGGTTGGTCTCTCAAGCACCTCATTGATCAAATTCCAACATACAGACTGAAAATTATTTAGAATGTGCCAGGTGCTCTCTAGCGCCTGCAACGTACAAAAACAGCTCAAAGTGAATGAACAGGGCTAGAATCTGATAAGCTGGAAGGGTATGCTGTAGAAGATGCATAGCTCTCCATTGAAACACAAAATTTTTTTTCTACAGAAGAAAACTTCTTTAATAATTGTATAGGTAATGACTCTGCGAGTGAAAATATGAAGAACTGGTTAAAAGACAGGAACAGAGAAAAGCAACATACTTGGAAATATATAATAGTAGAAACAAGAACAAAAATTGGAGAGTTGAAAGACAATGTCAAGAGTATTTCCCAAAATACAAACTAAGAGCAAGAACATAAAAACAGGAGAGAGAAGTTCAGGAAAGTAAATCAGTTCCAGAGGTC
>NW_007727984.1:15279-15744 GCF_000696425.1 Galeopterus variegatus
TTGTGGTAGTGGGGGACTGCGTTCGCGCTTTCCCCTGATTATCGTGGTTTTTAAAAGCAGACGGGTAGGACTGTCCTTTCCAGTGTTCTCTGTGGCCGTTCAGCGTGCTTGAAGGCAGTGAGATCTTCTTTGGCCAGCTTGGACGCAGACATTGCGTCTACTTACTCGCCGTCAAGTTAAGATCTCCGGAAAGTAACAGAACTTGTATTTCTATGACAAAATGATTTAGGCTTTTCTCAGAAAACTTCATTCACTGTTGTGTTTGGTTGTGTCTGTTGTTTTACGTGTTCTGCGAGATTGCTTTTAAAATGGGTGCTGTTTATTTAGCTCACTTGGAGAGCTCGGTGGCGTAGGTAACGCTTTTAGGTCGCCACACATACGAAAGGATATTTAAGTGAGCCAGGGAGTAAAGGACGGTATGAGTGAGCTGTAGCAATGCTTCGTCGCCTGCCCTGCTCTCTCCCG
>NW_007727984.1:16918-28064 GCF_000696425.1 Galeopterus variegatus
GCCCAAGCTAACAGAACTACACAGGGATGGGGATTCTGGGAAATGTTGCTTAGCAAAGTTAACACATTACAAATCCACAAACAGTCCACCTCTTGTCGACTTGGCTTCCATGTACACCCTCCTCCTCCTTCCTCCTTCCTCCTTCCTCCTCCTTCCTCCTTCCTCCTCCCTCCTTCTTCCTCCCTCCTTCCTCCTTCCTCCTCCTCCTCCTCCTCCTCCCCCCCTCCTCCTCCTCATAAAAAGAAAAACAGCAAAATCATGCTTTCCTCACTCGACGAAAAAATATGCCAACCCTTTCCCCAAAAGCCCCTTATTTTGTTTTTAAATACTCATTCCTTTTATAGCCGAGTCACGTTCCACGTTGGGTATCCTGTAACTTAAACACTGAGATAGAAAGTGAACTACGAATGAACGTATGTTAGCTGGTGGGGGGTTTCCAGGGAGAAGAGAAAAATATTGGCTGATGCGAGGGTACTTCAAAAAGTTTGTGGAAAATAGACGAAAAAGATAACACGCGGGCGGGTCAGTCAGCTCAGTGGGCTAGAGTGCGGAGTTGTTACACCAAGGTTAAGGGTTCAAGTCCCCATACTGGCCAGCTGCCCCCCTCCCCCCAAGAAAAAGATAATAGGAATCTTTCCCTGAACATTTGAAGACTCCTCATGTACGCACAAATAGATTCATATCACAATAACGAAGAAATACTCTTAACTAATACAGTCCTTATTTCTGCAACTCACTGGCCATAGCTGGAATTTATAACCATCTCCTCCATTATCTGTTCCGTTTTCCCTGACCCTCAACAAGCGCCGCAGTTCTTCACTGATTTTTTGCCCAGTCTGGATCATTTTCAGTTTTGCCTTTATTGGGTTGTTGTCGTTTTCCATCGACTTGACTCACAGAGTGCAGTGAGTACTGAGGAGTGTCCCGGAGGCTTTCCTGCATTCCTCACATATTTCTCCTTATCCCCATGGCAGAGCGACAGCCCATTTTCCCCTTAGTTATCAGGATCAATCACCCCAGGCAGTAAAGTAACCCCCTTCTTTACCTGTTGATCCCCTGTAACAAGGATCCCAAAGAGGTCAGGTGGCAGTTTCAATGGCCACTCTAACACAGACACTATTGCATCTGTTGGTGGAGTGGTGCTCTCTTGGGAGCATCACTGGAGAATGAGCATCACTGCATCAGTGGAGCCCAACGCTGGAGGGTAGGATATAAAATTTTCACTGGTGTACCACTGACGGATCTTGGACGTGAGAGGCGCCATTTTGCACACAATAAGCACAAAATGTCCACCAGCCTTTCCCTTACAGAAACCTCATGGGTTCTGAGAAATAGAAACTCCTCTGCTTCCGCATGGGTGCAACCTTCCCCCTGATTGCACCGCCAGCCTTGTCTTCCACTCCAGCACCAAACCCCTCCCTGATTGCGGCAGCCTTCCCTACAACCCTCCCACCCCCAGGCCTGTGCTGCCCTCCGTTTTGAGCACAGCCCTGCGTTTCTTTTCCTTTAGTAAAGCTTGATCGGTACCCGGCGTTTTGGCTCACTTTCTTTCAATTACTAGTGGTAATAGTGTGAGGAGCACTATTTCTATCACTTGATTCTCCAACCTGGGAAAAACAGCACCATATATTGTTGTAGGGATGCTAGTCAGAACTCACTCCATCCTCCTCGACTTCAGAGCTCTGGCTTCAACAGTTACAATCTCCCCTGCATAGCTTGCTTAGCAACCAAGGCAGGAATAGGAACAGAATGCTATGTTTGTGTAACATAAGGGGAATGATGCCAGCGACCCCAAGGATAAGCGACAGGTGGTTGTGAGGCACCTAGGAATCTTCCACTCTCACATACTTTCTCTTTGGCATAGTTCCACCTTTGTCTCTAACTCCATTATAACTTTCATCTCCTCTCCCGCACCCCCTGTCCCCCCACCCCACCCTTTGTTGAGAAAGCAGCTAGGCAGTACCCAAATGGATACTCTGCCCAATCCGTTCCCTATAAGTTGCCCATTGTTAATAATAATAAATTCCTTGTGAAATGTATGAAGTTGCCTGCTTTGTTCTTCAGTCTTAAGATACCTTATCAATTTGGCATTATACTTTTAACTCACATTTGGACAATTGGTCACTGACTTACAACACATACCATATCCTGTAGGATATTACCTAGATCTTTGAAGTGTTGTCATCCAGCTGGCACTGAAATTTAATCCTCAAAAGGTCATTCCACCATTCCATCAGGCTAGCTACTCAGGGTAAGATCAGGGAGCATGAGCCCAGTGCAACTGTCAAATGAGTTCTTGGTCAGAAGCAATACTATATTGAATACCATGATGTGGAATAAAACATTCTGGAAATTCACACAGTTTCTCCCCTCTGAATCTTCCTTCCCATTCTCTCCCTATCCATGTTTAGGAGGGCAAGCAGAGCCCGGGGCTGGTCCCACAGGGTCTTTTCCCATTTGTGCAGGTTCTTAACTTTTCTTCTGTGGAGATCCTGTTTGGTGGTCTGCTGAATCCCTTACAATCTTCTCAGAATAATAATGGCTCTTAATGTGTAGAACAGAACATTTACAATTACAAAGGTCATACTTTCAATTGTGGCTTTCAAGTGTGGCTTCCATAGTCTGATAGCCAAAAAGAATGAAGTAGAGCTTATACCTGATGATGGAGTCTGGGGAGCCCAGATAGCTACTTCAGTATCATCTTTTACGAGCCACCCAGGAGAGTGTCCCCTACTGGCCAGGGTTTTATCCCCCTTGATCACAGAAACGTGTTTGGGGATGGCCTTGAGCCACTAGGGGTCCACCTGCTCTGCCTGATCCTGGACCATCAGACACAATAAGTGGATTTTTCTTTCCATCTACATTTTTGGGTAACTACTCCTTGTTTCAGTGGGACACTGCCACTTTGGGGTAATCACTCCCTGTTATCTGGGTAACCACTCTCTGTTATTTGGGTTAAACTCTGTTTAGGGTGAAACTCCCTGATAAAATGGGATGCCACCATCAGACTATAGGATGATACCGCCCTAAGTTCAGTCCTAGAATGTTGAGACCTAAGGAAAGCCACATAAGCCATGGCAGAACTGGCCCTTCTGTCAGTGAATCTCAAACCACGCCACCTCCACTCACATCAGGTCACTGGGACAGATAAGGAATTAATACAACAGATCACCCTGCATTCTCTGGGGAAGCCAGGATTATATTTCAGTACCCCTTCTTTAGATTTCATGCATTTTTCTTCTCTGTATTGATTGTGACTGCCAGATTTGTGTTTCTTCTCATGTTTCTTGCATCTGCAAGACTTCGGTCTCTCAAAAACCTAGGATTGCTTGTCTGCATAGTAAATATTATTATTGCCCAGTTAACCCTCAAGATTTTTGCCCATTGGGCTGTTTAATAAGGAACACTTTACGGGTTTGTTAGACCTTTATTCCCCGCAGGAGCAAGGCCTCTTGGGTATTCAGTTTATCACCCAATCAGCTCCTGATATTCAGTGGAAACTACAAAAGATCTCAGCAGATCCCCAAACTCCAATGAGCCAATTACTGGATATGGTTTTTGGATTATATAATAATAGAGACCTGGTTGAGGAAACTGTAAGAGCCAAGAGGAGAAGACAAAAGGCACAGATAATTGTGGCAGCTTAAAGTTCCCTGCCCCCTCCGGGTTACCCACCTTGAAGCTCCAACTATGGAAGGAGACCTGAGAGTCCAAGGCCTAACCAACCCCCATACTCAAAAGTACATGCCACAGATGCAGCAAAGATGGCCACTGGAGGGCCAGCTGCACCTGGCAAACTGAAGGGTCACCAGGAACCTGTCCCATATGCAGGAAAGAATGTCACTAGAAGAGGGACTGTCCCAGGACCCAAAGGGGACCTAGAACTCCCAAGCCCATGATGGCTGAGAGGGCAAGCAACTGATGGGGCCCAAGAATCCTGATGACTCCACATGGACATCCGAGCATTTCTTCGGATGAGCTTGGGTAACTTGATGTGGCGGAATTCCTAATTGACACAGGAGCCTCTTACTCTGTCCTAACTCACCACTCTTGTCTCCTATCCTCTCGAGACTGCAAAATAACAGGAATAGATAGGCCCCAGTTTTTAAAATTCACTTTCTCACTTAGTTGTTCCTTGGAAGAGCTTACTTTGTCCCACCAATTCCTGGTTATGCCTGAATGTCCTATCCCTTTGCCGAGGAGAGACTTGCTAGCTCAGCTGGGGGCTACCCTTCATCTAGTTAGAACGACCACCCTAGCAAAAAAAGAGCCACTACTAATATCTTTACATACAGCCTTGACAATGATAACAATCACTAATATTCCAGCACATATACTGTCACAGGAAGATGCCCAGGTATGGAATACTGAGATACAAGGGAGAGCTCTAAACATGCCTCCTGTTTAAATTGCCCTAAAGGACCCTACCACATATCCTTGTAAAAAGCAATATTTGATTAAACCAGAGGCTAGACAAGGGCTTTGACTTCTGATAGATAAATTTCTTAAATATGGGTTACTAAAGCCTTGCTAATCTCGATGTAACATCCCAATTCTTCTGATAAAGGAGCCCAATGAAGAATATCAATTCATACAAGACTTGTGGGCTATTAACAAGGATGTATGCCCTTGGACCTCCTCATCCCTAACCCATCCATGATTCTGTCCCGGGTCTCTGAAAAATCTGAATGGTTTATGGTGCTGGACTTAAAGGATGCATTCTTTTGCATCCCAGTACATCCTAACTCCCAGTACCTTTTTGCCTTTGAATGGACAAGCCCTGAGACCCAGGCAACTATTTAACTTACCTGGACAGTGCTGCTTCAGGGATAGCCCACATTTATTCAGGAATGCATCAGCTAGGGACTTTAGACAGCTACAAGTAGAAAAAGAAACCCTCTTACTGTATGTGGGTGACCTGTTAGTATGTAGTCCCATCAAAGAGGACTCAGATAAAAATGCAATAAAGGTCTTAAACTTTCGGGGGAATCATGGTTATCAAGTCTCTCCACAATAGGCCCAGACCTCTACCCAGAAAGTAAAATATCTCAGGAATTTGCCAACACCTGGGGCCAGGATGTTGACTCTAGAAAGGAAAGAGGCTATCTTGGCTTTATAGCCTCCTTATACCAGGAGGCAACTTACGGCCTTCTTGGAAATGGCAGATTTTTGTAGGATTTGGATCCCAGGATTTGGCATAATAGCAAAGACTATATAAAGCCCTTAAGGGCCCAGAACATGAACCTCTGGATTGGAAGGAGGAACATCAGATTGCCTTCCAAACCCTGAAGGACAAATTGAGTACAGCCCCAGCTTTGAGACTCCCAAATTTAGAAAAGCCCTTTACAGGGCTGGCCCGGTGGCGCACTGGAGAGTGCGCTGCTTGGGAGTGTGGCGGCGCTCCCGCCGAGGGTTCGGATCCCATGTGGAGACCGGTTCCCGCTCACTGGCTGAGCGTGGTGCGGGCGCAACACTGAGGGTTGCGATCCCGTTGCCGGTCCCCGGTACGGGTGCGACACCAAGGGTTGCGATCCCATTACCGGTCAGTAAAAAAGACAAAAAGGAAAAAAAAACCCTTTACCTTATATGTGGTAGAGAAGCAAAGAGTCACTCTAGGGGTCCTCACCCTAAAACTGGGTAACATTCCTAGACCAGTGGCCTATTTTTTTCCAAATGATTAGACACAGTGGCATCTAGTTGGCCTGGCTGCTTAAGAGTGGTAGCAGCTACCACCATCCTGGTAGAAGAGGTGATCAAACTAACTTTGGGACAGCCCTTAGAGGTGTTAACATCCCACCAGTTGCTAGGAATCTTAAAAGCCAAAGGTCATCGGTGGCTAATGGGTGGTAGGTTACTAAAATATCAGGCTCTTCTGGAAACTACAGAAGTGACTCTTCAGGTTTGCCAGACTGTAAACTCAGCCACTTTAATGCCAGAACCAGACTGTAGGCTATCTCATCCATTCCTGCATAGAATCTATAGAACAGACTTACTCTAGCAGACCTGATTTAAAGAATGAACCCCTGCTGAACCCAGAAGCTGAATGGTATACTGATGGAAGCAGCTTCATGGAGAATGGGAACTGAAAAGCAGGATATGCGGTGGTAAACCAATCAGAGGTCATAGTGGCAAAGGCCCTACCTCCAACTGCTTCAGCCCAAAAGACAGAGATAACTGCTTTAGCCTGAGCCCTGTGTTTAGGTAAGGGCCTCAGACTAAATGTATACACTTATTCCAAATATGCCTTTTTGGTGCTTCATGCTCATGGTGTTGTATAGAAGGAACAGGGATTGTTAACTGCTAGAAATTCCCTCAATAAAGCATCATAAAGAAATTTTAGAACTTATGAGGCAATACAGGACCCCAAGGAAGTGACAGTTATGCACTGCAGAAGACACCAAAGGAGAGATTCAGCTATTATAAAGGGGAATGCATTTTCTGGTAGAGCTGCAAGAATAGAGAGCTTTACAGGCTGCTTTAATTCCAAGTCCCCAAGATTGGCAGGTAGCTCTACAATATGCACAGGAGGAAACAGAGTGGGCTATGGCTCAAGACTTCCACAGGGACACCTTGGTATGGTTAATTAGAGATGACAAGCTTTTCTTACCCCAAAATGTTTAATGGAAGGTGATTAAACAACTTCATGATTCCTCTTATTTGAGCAGAGATCCTATGATAAGCCAGTAAGACAAATATTTATAGGCAAGGGACTTACATGGACGATTAAGGAAGTGCTGTGCATTGAATGTCCCCCAAAACTCATCAAAGCTTAAATTGTGTCCCCCAAAGTTCCAGGTATTTGATTGAACCTTGGTCCGTACTGTGATAGTGTTAAGAGGGTGGGAAATCCTGTTGTGGTAGTTGAAAGGTGGGGCCTTGGAGAGGTGACTGGATTGTGAGAACTGCACCCTCATGAATAGATTGATCCTTTCTTAGATAGTGGGTGTGGTTCTGACGGCTTTAAAAGGAGAGTGCATGAGTCTCTCTCTGCTCCACCATTTTCTGCCATGTGAGATCCCTGCATTGCTGAAAAGCCACCACCAAAGAAGACCCTCACCAGATATGTTCCTTGGACTTTGGACTTCCCAGCCTCCGAAACTGTAAACAATAAATTTTGTTTTCTTCCAAATTACCCAGTTCCAGGGTTTTTTTTGTTTTGTTTTGTTTTTAAAGATGACCGGTAAGGGGATCTTAACCCTTGACTTGGTGTTGTCAGCAAGTGAGCAAACCGACCATCCCTATATGGGATCCGAACCCGTGGCCTTGGTGTTATCAGCACCGCACTCTCTCAAGTGAGCCACAGGCCGGCCCTGGTTCCAGGTATTTTGATTAAGGAACAGGAACAGACTAATATAGGAAGTAACCTGGGGATGTGAATTATGTGCTCGCAACGACCCCGGGAATCATCCTATCCCTCCTCCCCTCCTAAAACCTGTCCAACATAGGGGGACATACCCAAGGGAAGATTGGCAACTGTATTTTACTTAGATGCCATCCACCAAAGGAATTCAAATACCTTCTGGTATTTGTGGATACCTTTACAGGATAGATTGAGGTGTTCTCTACTAGGACTAAAAAGGCCATAGAAGTACTTAAGTATCTTCTCAAGGAGATCACACCCAGGTTTGGACTTCCTAAATCCCTCCAGAGTCATAACGGTCCTTCCTTCCTAGCAAAAGTCACACAAGTTGCAACTGCCTTAGGTATTTCTTATCGGGTACACTCTTCCTGGAGGCCACAATAATTAGGAAAGATGGAAAAGGCTAATCATGTTATCAAAAGGAACCTAGCTAAGTTATGCCAGGAAACATGAGGGAAATTGATTGATCTTTTGCCTATAGCTCTTTTGGGAATTTGAGTGGTTCCTAAGACCACCTTAGGGCTCAATCCCTATGAAATGACCTATGGTAAACCATTTCTAATGTCTGATTTTCTTTTTGAGGATGAAACACATCAGGTGATTAGACATGTCATTAACCTAAACTAAGTTCAGCAAGCTCTCCAAGAATCTGGGAACAAGGTTTTACCTTTCCTGGTTTCCAAACAATTAGACCCACCTTTTCAACTAGGTGATCAAGTTTTACTCAAAACTTGGAAAGAAGGAACATCAGAGAGCCAATTGCAAGTTAAATGGAAGGGACCTTACTGAGTTTTAATGTCTACTCTGACTGCTGTAAAGTTACAGGGAATTACTAGCTGGGTCCACCTTTCCCAAGTAAAACCCTTTATTATGAGCCCTTACAGGAACCCCAGGAGGCCGGAGCCAACTCTATCTACTCATGTGAACCCATGGAAGATCTCAAATACCTATTCAGAAAAGAAAATATCCCAAGATACTGACTCACAATCAGATAAGTGATGTGGTGGATAATCCTAGGTCTAGTAACTTTCCTGGTGATACCGAGTACTATACTGTCACTCTGCTACTTTGCCAAACCCCCTCCTCCTGGTAAAGATATGTCCTGTCGGGCCGGCCCGGTGGCGCACTGGAGAGTGCGCCGCTTGGAGGCATGGCGGCACTCCCGCCGAAGGTTCAGATCCCATGTGGAGACCGGTTCCCGCTCACTGGCTGAGCGTGGTGCGGGCGCAACACTGAGGGTTGCGATACCGTTGCCGGTCCCAGGTGCGGGCACGACACCGAGGGTTGCAATCCCATTACCGGTCAGTAAAAAAGACAAAAAGGAAAAAAAAAAAAAGATTTGTCCTGTCTATGCTGGCTCTAGAGACCTTTATTATAATGATAAAAATGAACATCTGTTGCCTAGCCATCCTCCTTTTATCACTTACAATGGCTAAGGCAGAATGGGAAAACAATGCTATAGTCAACATATCTCCTACTATAGCTAAAGGGGAAGAATTTTCTAGTTGCTGGATATGGCATTACAATCCTCATGTCCAGTTGGTCCCAATAAGGGCATTCCCTCATGAGGGGGCCTTCAATATTACATTTCTATCTTGGAAACCAGGCCCACCGGCCACCGAAGTCCCTCTAGATAGCACAAAACCCATAACGTGTATGAACCTGATACCGCTGCACAATACCACATCTAGAAAAGGAATACAGAAATTAAACTGCACCACTCTTTTTTTTTTTTTTTTAAAGATGACCGGTAAGGGGATCTTAACCCTTGACTTGGTGTTTCAGCACCACACTCACCCAGTGAGATAACCGGCCATACCTGTATGGGATCCGAACCCGTGGCCTTAGTGCTATCAGCACCACACTCTCCCGAGTGAGCCACGGGCCGGCCCAAACTGCACCACTCTTAATACAGCCTGCCAACCTTGTGGAAAGTATGTGATCTGGACCATCCCAAAAATACACCCTATGACTTTCTCAGGTCCTTGTACTCCAAATGACACCCATTGATACCCTGTTACAAACACCTCTATCAGAGGAATTCCAGGTACCAAAAACAAATGTACCCTATGGAAGGGATATGACCTACCCCAGGTACCTGGAAAATAAGTTTTGACATCCTCAAAGCAGCATTTAACAATGCTTCATGGAGTAAGTGTATTACAGATATGATTCCCCAATCGGGAGGGCTACTATCCCCAAATTGTAACACTTCTATTTCTCCTGGTTGGGTATCACAAATAGTTAAAAAATTCAACACAACTTCTCCCAAAAGGGCCTGTGCTCCATTGGGATATATCTTATTGTGCACAGACCTTCTCGAATTGGCCACCAGCAAATTGGCCCCCAAATTTCACACATCTGAAAGGAAAGTTTTCCTCACCCCTCAAAGTAAGGGCTTATCCATGTATAGATAATGTGATATTTAAAGGACAATGTACACTTGGAAACTCAGCTCCTAATGATGTATTCATCCATAATAGGACACACAGGGAAAAATGAGCCCTTGGCCTAATATTAATAGGTATTGGAGTGACTATTGGATAAGCAGCTCCTTGGGAAGGATTTGCATATCATGAAGCCACTTATGAAATCTGACTAACGCTGTAGTTGAGTTGTCCTAGATGACTGGAGATGCCATACGAAAACTTCAAGCATCTCCTGACTCCTTAGCTGGCATTGTTCTAGACAATTGCCTGGCCCTAGGTTATCTTCTGGCTAAGCATGGGGAAATCTGTGCTGTCATTAATAAAACTTGCTGTACCTACAGAAATGTCACTGGGCAAGTAGAACAAGACATACAAAAGATACATGCCCCAGCTACATGGTTACATACATTTGAGCAGAGCGCCATCACCACTAACATATGGGCTGCTGTAAAACATGCTTTGTCCAACGTCACCTGGTTCCTACCTCTGTTGAGACCTTTAGTTATAATTTTGCTTATACTTTTATTTAGCCCTTGCCTGTTCAACTTACTTGTTAAGTTTGTCTCTTCCTATTCCAACGGCTTCATGTGAAGGTGATGACATTACGTGGCTTCTACTCTGTTCCAACCAGCCACTTGGGACTGAGCTAGGGCCCCTAGATCAGATATTCAGAGATTTATATTCTCTGAATATATATATCTCTGAATAATATATCCAGAGATAGGCAGGACCTTCAGCCCCAATCAGCCTGAGGCAGCTACAGAAGACAGACCTTCATTCGTCATCATCCCTTAAGATTAAGGGAATGGAATCTCTGAGGGGTGAATGAGGTAGGAGGTGCTCAGTTTCCCTGTGGTTGGGTTTCAGGCCACTCTCCTGGGTCTCAAACCATTCCCCTCTAGCCCCTCATCTGAGTCCTGAGCTACTGTTGCTTCTTACACCTATCCTTGGCACTAACAGGTGGAGATTAAGACCACAGGAGGTAGACTTATGTAATTCCAGTGGCTGAGCATGCTCAGTAGAAAGGAGTTTATCCTATAAATGACCTTCCACTGGAGGTGCTAGAGAGCACCTAGCATATTTTTAAGTGTATTCAGTGGAATTTTACCAATGAGCGTGCTCCAATGAGACCAGAGGAGCATGTGCAAGGCTATGTAACCTGTTACATAATTGGGAACCACCTCCTTAGTTGAATATTCATTAGATAGCATGATTATGTATAGACTAGCTAACTATAAAGGTAGAATGGAGGAAGAAGTTGGGGCCACTTCTCACTCTCACTGGAGCCAGCCCACACTTTGCCTGTGAGATGTGTATTTCTTACTTTTTTTTTTTTTTTTTTTTTTTTTTTTTTGTC